>NC_091460.1:75593842-75863842 GCF_027789765.1 Dendropsophus ebraccatus
AAAAAAAAACACATAGGGTCCCCCTTATTTTTATAACCAGCCGGGTTAAAAACCAAACGACAGCAGCCTGGTAACACCAGGGTGGGAAGAGCTATTGGTGTAGGCCCTCCCCAGCCTAAATCTTACCAGCCTGCAGCCAATTTTGACGCTCCGGGATCACTGGCATCCGGCTCTTCCCAGTACCCCTGGTGGCATTGGGTACTGGGGTAATAATAGGGGGTTAGTGTTAGCCATTTTATACCGTCTAACACTAGGCCCCAACTTAGTAATGGATTCCGTCTATTAGACGGCTTCCACTACTAATTCTATAAAGTAAAGAAATAAAGACAAGACACAAGTTAAATTTTTTTTTTATTCAAATAAAAACACCCCCACGCCCCTCATTGACCATTTTATAAAAAAACAACAACAAACAACCGCTGGTCATCGACGTAGTCCACGGAATCCGACGTAATCCCCAGGATTCCGATATCTGAAAAACAAAAAGGGAGAAACACACAAAAAACACACAATTAGGAGCACAACACCCATCATTGTGAGCGGTGTTGTGCTCCTTACAGTATGCAGCATCTTTACAGATCGCTGCTTACAGTCTGGCCCCCAAGGGGTTAAGGGAGGATGTATTGCATCCCCCTTAACCCCGTGGGGGCCAGACTGATGTCAGACTGCACCCATCCCAGCAAGGAAGGGGTTAACTGACCCCCCTTCCTTGCTGGGAGGGGTGCAGTGCTGGGGAGGAGGTGGGGAGAGCTCTATACTCACCCCGATGTGTCCTCTTCGCTGGTCCGCAGCACAATGAAGTCACTGTACTGCGGACCCGCTAATTATATGTGCGCTCAGCCGATCAGCCAATCAGCTGAGCGCACATATAATTCTAAATGTTTCTTCTAATAATGCTATTGTGATAACATAATTAGAAGAAACATTTGATGTTTTAATTAAAGTAAAGTGATGATTAGTACAGAATGCTCTTTGCCGGCAATATGAATTAACGGCTTACTGGAGCTTCCTGTACTAATTAATATTCAATTAATAAAACACATTTTCGTTGAAATAAAATCAGTTTCGTTGTTCAATAATTTAATTCTAACGAATCCATCATTGTGCAATTAAATATACTGTCAAAAAATAAATATATATATAAATATACATTTATTTATATATATATTTATTTTAACAGTATATTTAATTGCAAAATGATGGATTCGTTAGAATTAAATTATTGAACAACGAAAGGGACTTTATTACAAAGAAAATGTGTTTTATTAGTTTAATATATTAACTATTAGAGGCATCGGCATTTGGCATCATTGCCGGCTATTTTTGAAGTACTCCGTACGGACCGCCTGTCAATCCTCGGCCGCATGTTCAGCCGCAAACAATGGTCTTGTTCATTTTTTACGGGTCCGTTTACAATAGGGCCGTAGATTCATACATAGTGTGCACTGTGCAGCCGTATATCGTATACTTTCCAGCGTACGCATGAACCACCAAAAATACCGCCGCACAATTACAGCCGCAAATACAGCCGCACAGTTACATAGTCTGAACCTCAGGGTTCAAACCCACTTGCCGGATCTGCAGCGAGTCTCCTTGCTGCGTTTTTGCAGCGAGACTCGCTGCAGATCCCTGCCCTATACTTTCATTAGCAGAGAAACTCGCAGCAGGGATGTACATCCCTGCTGCGATTTTGTCTGCAGCCCTCCCCATTAACCCCCTAGCCGCCGGACATTATACATTACCGGGTCCCCGTACCTGCTTGCTTCGTGCCGGGAGCCGCCGAAGCAAGCAGAAGCGGGGACCTGGTAATGTATATCCTGCCCACCCCCCCTGCAACCCCGATGGCCCCCAGCCCCCGGCCGCACGATCGCCCCCCGCAGCCCCGATCGCATGATCGCCCCCGCACCCCCCGGCCGTACGATCGCCCCCCGCAGCCTCCGGCCGCACGATCGCCCCCCCGCAGCCCGTGCGGCCGGGAGCAATCGTGCGGCCGGGAGGGCGATCATGCGGCCGGGGGCGATCATGCGGCCAAGGGGGTGCGGGGGGCGATCATGCGGCCGGGGGCTGCGGGGGGCGATCATGCGGCCGGGGGCTGGGGGCGATCGGGGCTGCAGGGGGGTCGGGCAGGATATACATTACCAGGTCCCCGCTCCTGCTTGCTTCGGCGGCTCCCGGCACGTTCCGCCCGGCCAATCAGTGCGCTGCCCCTCCGCAGCGCACTAATTGGCCGGGCGGGCCGTGAAGACATCGGGAGCCCCGAAGCAAGCAGGAACGGGGACCCAGTAATGTATAATGTCCAGCGGCTAGGGGGTTAATGGGGAGGGCTGCAGACAAAATCGCAGCAGGGATGTACATCCCTGCTGCGAGTTTCTCTGCTAATGAAAGTATAGGGCTGGGATCTGCAGCGAGTCTCGCTGCAAAAACGCAGCAAGGAGACTTGCTGCAGATCCGGCAAGTGGGTTTGTACCCTAAGGCTATGTTCACACTGCGTATGAATCCGTCCGTAGATCGTATGCCGCCATACATGTGCAGCTGAAACTATAGACATGTGCGTGGGAAAAATAGACATGCGGCCGGATGTGTACGAACCGCGAACATACGCCCCTAGTACAGTTATGCTTCCCTAGCTTGTTTCGAAGCGATCTGAGGCAGGTCATTTACTTGGAAAACTTCGCCCAGCCCAATAAACCACACAGAACCTTTTGGATTAAAAAATCAAGTTCAATTTGGCTGAAATAAGTACTTCGTACGGGACCGCATGAAAATCCAACATTTCAACATTTCTCTCCTCAAACAATGGTCTTGTTAATTTTTCACGGCTCCGTATACGATCCAGCCGTAAGCTTATACGTAGTGTGCACTGTGCGGGCGTATATCGTATACTTTCAAGCGAACGCATCAACCTCAATAGTACGTGCGTACATTCGCGGTTCGCACTACGGACGGATTCATACGCAGTGTGAACATAGCCTAAGGATTATTACAGTTAGAAGTAAATGTTGGTGTCCAAATCCCACCGATAGATTTAGTCCCAGTGGTCTCACAAATCATTAAAAAGTATGTACAAAATTAACTTAACAAAAAAACATAAAGTATAACTTTTATTAATTCCATTTTAAAAATGACCCTTGTGTAAGATTGCCTCCAGAACAAAATGTGGATAAAATAAAGATACATAGATAGTGGATATGCAGGGATAGATAAAGGGTATGTGCACCCTATGCTGGTGTCTTTTACCTCTCCCTGTCTTTTAGGGTAACCCACTTCCTTAAAAGAGGGGCCCCAACCATGGTGGCAGTCCTTACTCTCCGCTTAGTGCACAGGATATAACAACAATCAGACACAAAGTAACACGTATAGGAAATATCAATATTACAACAAATCTCCATTTTTAGATACTGTTTGGGGGGATTCACTCTCCAACCCCAAAACAAATTCACTGTTCCGAATACCACCATGGTTGGGGCAACCCTATTATGGAAATGGGTTACCCCAAAAGGCAGGGCAAGATACAAGACTCCAGCATAGGGTGCACATCCCCTTTACCTCTCCCTACATATCTGCTATCTATGCATCTATGTCTATATCTATATCTATGTATCTTAAACAATAGGTCACTTTCTGGAGACATATTCCTTTTAACAGTAGAAAAGGAGCGGTAGTGAGCAGTAGACAGAGCTTTATTGCACTGCTGTCTGTTGACTCCCCCCTCCCTCTTCTCTCTACTCTAAAAGAGCTGCTGCTTATATTAAGTTACAACAGCTGGCAAAAAATTTTGACTATTGTAACTTAGAGCAGCACATGCAGGAGAGTGATAGGAAGGCATGGACCTACAGCCATCCCCATCTTTCATACTTCTCTACATCCCGACTTAACTGCTTCTGGGACTATTGCCCAGTACGGCTCACAGCTACATTCCTGAGTTCAATGTTCCTTAGATTTTGCTTTTTAAGCCAAAGGAAGGAAAAGCAAAACCACTTCAGCAGTTGTAGTCTTACTTCACATAAAACATAAACTATTTCTCAAAACCACAAAGTCAGTGAGTCAAGTTGCATTATTTGGCATTATATAAAGCATGTTTGCAATTTACATATATATATATATATATATATATATATTTTTAGTTATCATGTTTTAAAGCAAAGCAATACTTACTTGTATCCAGGCCCAGATTTCTGAAGGTAGCTTTTTAGTCATGTGCTGGTTGAAAAAAAGAGACTAAACACAGGAAGCCCCCATCCTTTGCGCGCTCACAGAAAAGGCAGTCATTTGATTGATGGATGCATTCAGCTGTGACACTGTTTAGTTTCTTTTTAGTCAAACAACACCAGACTAAAAAGCTGCCTTCAGGAGACTGGACCTGAATGCAAGTAAGTATAGCTTTGTTTTAGAGCATAAAAAAAATACTGTAAATTGCAAATATGGTTTATTCCACAGTTTGAAAATTGTAACAACAGGTACCCTTTAAGACTCATGTCCAGCTACATAATTCAAATTCTGATATTATTTTTTGCTAGTAATTTTTCTATCTTTTGCCAGCACCCAGCAGTAATGGCAGTGCTCATCACAGGGCAAAATTTTGTAAACACACCTTACTCTCCCTAAATATTCCAATACCATGTGTATCTGTGTATTTTACATGATGGATGAGATGGTGATGTAGACTATAAGGGCTGGTCAGATATGTTGACATCACTTGATGGATGGGGCTAGACCTTAGAGACCAGCCAAGCCTCATGTGAAATCAAAGGATCATATGTTGTCTGGGAGGGAGGAGACAAAAAAGAGGAGACAATACACATTTTGTAGTGCTTCTATTTTCTATTTCCTGTGAGTGGTGAAGAATGGAAAACCATACTGAAGCCTGTACTACTAGTGATAACACTATATCAGTAAGTTGTATATCTTGGGGTAATAGTTTTATATAAATACAGTTTTCTGATACCAGAGTGCCCCTTTAAAGAGTAATTGTAGTCAGCCCCCTAAAATGATATGTTGTCAGCATGAAATAACTTAGGGTACCCTGATTACACACCTCTTTACAGTTTTTAGCATGCTCCACTACAGCCACTGATTGTGGCAGCGGGGAGGGGGGGGGGGGGGGTTTAAGTGGGCTGCCTTTAACATACTCGCAGAGGCATGTCAATTTCGCTGCAAGTATGTAATCTCATTGAAAGTGACAGTAAAGGTATCCACTGTGGATTTTGCTGCAAACTCGCAGCTTGAAATCTGCTGCGGATACGTTTTGTGTGAACCCACCCTTAAAGAAGAGACATAGCTATGCAACATTCCCATGCAGATTGTTCACAGCTGTGTAATTTTGCAGGTAAAACACTTAGGGTATGTCAACGCTATGGAATCCCGGCGCATCACCTGCCATGGAATCCGCAGCTTGTCCCCCGCTCGCGGCCCTCTGCCCGAAGAATGAACCCGCTCATTCTTCGGGCAGATGGCGGAATCAGCCAAACCATAGAATGAAGCCGGGGATTCCGCGAGCTGCAGAATCCCCGTCCTGTGATCCGCCAGGACTCTGTAGTGTGGACATACCCTTAAAAGCCGCACTAACTGTAGTACGCTTCGTGTGGCCACTCTAATGCTCCATTCACACAGAGTAAAACTGGCGGAATTCTGCGTCAGAATCCCGCCAGATTCCGTGTCATAGGGACAGTGTATGGGAGGCTCGCGTGCCTCCTCTCTCGGGCTAAAGAATGGGCATTTCCATTCTTCAGCTCGGAGAGAGGAGGCGTGGATGGCATGACTCCGTGGCAGAGAATTCTACCAGTTTTACTCTGTGTGAACGGAGCCAAAAGTTGTGTTGTCACTGAGCAAAACAGGCCGAATTCCACTGCGGAACTCTCTGCTACGGAATCCCGCCTGCCTCAGTGTCTCTATGGGATGGCTTGCGCTCTGCTTCCGCCGCTCTCCGCTCAAACAAGTGACATGTAAATTGAGAGCACTGACTGGTTATCTGCGGCCACTATTCAATGACAAGCGGCCGCAGAAAACTGACTGGAACGTATACGTGTATATGTGTATACACTCCGGACGGGAATCTATGCTTTCACATATAGCATGTGGGCAGTATAAATCACCGTCTTGTTGCAACGGCCGTGATTTCTACAACACATACGTTGTGTGAACATAGCCTAAGGCTAAGGCTATGTTCACACGGCATATGAGACCGGACAGATGATCTTTCTGGCCACAGTAATCTGATGCGGGTGAAGCTGCTCGCTTCATTGTGTGAACTGACAGGTCTTTCTGCGGTCGCAATTCACTGAATTGCGGCCGCAGAAAAGTGACATGTCAGTTCTTTGCGGCGCCGCATTGGGATCCCGGCCAGAGCGTATACTAAGTGTATGCGTTCCAGCCGGGATCCCATAGAAAAATAGGCAGTGTTCCACACCGTACTTTTACGTAGTGTGAACATAGCCTAATTTTGCAAATGAAACCTAAAAATTTACCATTAACCTAGAAATCCAAAAATAAGGAAGACACTTATTAATTTAATGGAGGAACAGAACCGATTATTGTAAGAAAATCTGCAGATATTTACCAAATTTTTATATGACTAAAAAGGAGACAGATTTTACTGTGTGAATATTGGTCTTACACGATTTTGAAACAGTCATGGCTATAATAATCTACATAGGACTGAAAAGTGAAGAAATGATAAGTGAGAAAATGGAAGGCTGCACAGTTACCCTTTTGATTTATCTTCATTACAAATAGAGTAAAAATTATGCATTTTTGAATAATTGTGAAGTTAAGGTATATCTGCCATATTGAATATGATTTCAGGAAAAAAAAAAGAAAATGCCATATATCAACATAGCCTAAAGGTGAAACAATTGCAAATGTTTCTGTTAGTAATTATTGATTAAATAGGCACTGTCATATCAAAAAAAGTGCACATATTAATAGTACAAGGTAACATTGCAAACATTTTAATATATCTTATAAGACAAAAATCCTTCTTCTCCTGTTATCAAGCATCATTTATCTCCCGCCTCCCTGCTAGACTGTCATGCACTTTTTTTCACTGTTTACGACTTTTAACTTGCCCTGGAATTAGATTATAAGCAATACAAATCCATGGGGAGGCTGGGGGGATGAGGGGGGAGATTGGGATATCTGAGGGCAAATGCCTGAAGTTACAAATAAAAAAGTCACTTGAAATTACATAAGACAAGAGGAAAAAAGGAGCCAGGAGGATTGTGCCTCGTCCCCCCACTTGAAATGACAGGTTAGGAGTTTTCCTTGTGCATTAATTTTAACCATACAGTTTATATCTGACTTCACAAAAGCCTTATACAGGCACAATCCAGTGTTACAGCTGCAAGCCCAGGAGGGCCAGGTATTGCCTTGTTGCGCCATTTAGAGATGAGCGAACCGGGTTTGGGCTCGAGTCCATCCGAACCTGAACTTTCGGCATTTGATTAGTGGTGGCTGCTGAACTTGGATAAAGCCCTAAGGCTATGTGGAAAACATGGATATAGTCACTGGCTCTATCCATGTTTACCAGACAACCTTAGAGCTTTATCCAAGTTCAGCAGCCCCCGCTAATCAAATGCCGATCGTTCGGGTTCGGATGGACTCAAACCCGAACCTGGTTCGCTCCTCTCTAGTGCCATTCAAATGAATAGGAAAATGCTCCAATACTGTGATGTAGCACTGCAAAAAATATTGGTGAATTTCAACAAAGTTTGTACAAAAGAACAGTGGAGCAGTTGCCCCTAGCAACTAATCTTAGCCCAGCTTTTATTTTTTAGACATCTTTTTAAAAAATGAGAGAAGAAATCTGAATGGTTGCTATAGGCGAATGCCCCGCCGTTCCTTTGGACAAGGTTTGATAAACATCCCTCTTGGTGTTTGCAACTATGAAGGGGTTGTGCAGCTGATGTAAACACTGAAGAGGCAGCGGCAATTGTAAGAGTCTTATGGCCTCTTCACACAGCTGATCGGCAGGACTGCCAGGAGTCCATTTCCTTCCCATCTCTATTGCAGCATTGTCCTGATCTACAGCCTACAGTATATACGTTCAGAAACAGTGGACTCTGTTGTTAGGCGACAGCAGCAGATTTCCATGAGGCTATAGGGGGCATTGCTTCTCGCATACTGTAGAATGGCTGGTGCTGAATATGAATACATATGATCCTGACTACCACGGAGGAGAAGACGGCGGCTTTTGAACCAGCCGAGAGCTCAGTGAAATGCTTTCCAGGTTTTTTTCTTTCAACCAAAAGAAAGAAAACATTTTTGTTTAAATATGTGTTTTATTCCACCAAAAAATAAAAGCAAATAATGTAATACTGGTTAAAAGAACAATGATCTGGCAAATGTTAAACACAGTCTTTATGGACTCTTTGAAGAATCCTCTCATAATCTGCCGAAGGTTAAATTTTCCTATAAAAATGTTATGAAAGCCGGCCACTCTGAGCTGCTTTCTTCTTCTGGTGTCATTGAGGCATTTCCATGAGACCACATCACAAATGATGCTTTAAATGAAGTTATTATTGGCTCTTTTCTATCTGCCTACCATGTGTATAGCAGAGGGTATTATTCTGTGGGAAATGCTGTACAGCAAGGATGCTAGGTGCTGTAAACAAGCGGACACATAGAGGAATTGTTCACCATCATACCGCCACCTAAGAAATGTTCTAGATGGGAAAATCAAAAGCTTGTCACTCAGACGCAGACACAAGCTGCAGTTCAGCTCAGACTGCAGATTGTGATTTGCATTTCAAATCAGACTACCAAGCTTCCCAAATCTCCCTCAAAATGGCCCTGCCACTATATATCCTTCCCTGTGGTGTATAGACAAAGGAATCCATCCTTTTCTTACCAATGTCTTCTGGTTCCTATATATGAAACAAGTGTGCCAGCCTATAATTTGTATCTGTCTGTGACATCATGCTGTTGTTGCACACCTATTTACTTCTCCCATTTACTGTGCATGGCAAACCAGGGTCTGTAAATAGCATTGTGATCAATAAAAGCAACACATAGAACCAGCAAAGCATGTAATTTGTAATGGGTCTAATTGGGAGAACAGCCCCTACTGCAGCAGACAGAGCCCACAGACATTTGGGCTTTTCCACTTTGCCAGCAAGTAGGGGGTATTTGCAGTTGGTGGTCTGTTTTCTGTACAGATACGCCCCTTCATCTGTTCTCACTGCAGCCTGTTCCCAATTTCAGGCTCATAATACAACCCTTAGCTACTAGACTGTATGTGCAATTGTAGCTTGAGACAGGAAAACTGAGCTTCCCATGCTGCCTTCCCATATATAAGTGAATGAGAGGCAGTCGCACTACCTGCTTGTGCTGGTGTACAATGGGAAGCTTTGAGTAGAGAAATTGATAATCTTCATGGAAGAGTAATTTGAATGAAATTCCACTTGACAGGCTGTCTCCAAGCAAAAGCCAGGCGGTGAGGGAGTGTGTGCAGCACACAAGGCTCGCTCAGCCACTGCTGTAGGTGCACAGCCACATATACACTGTAGCTACATCTCATCATAGCTCTTCGCTAGTTTCTTGCCAGCAAGAGAGAGAGGTGGACATGGAGGAAAACATGGAAGAAGGACAGACACAGAAAGGTAATGTGTTTATGTGATTACTATATATCCTCTTGCCTTGCAATATGTGCTGCCAGGATTAGCAAAACCCTCTTATTCTTTTTTTTTCTTCCTGCAATGTGTTTGTGCTTGGCATTGTAGGCACATAGAGCTATGGCTAGGTAAGGGAGGGCTGTGAAGAAGGCTGTGAACCTGTTCCCATCTGAAGAACACTAATCTTCATTTATTTTAGCCTTTCACGCTTGCCTTGCTGGGAAAAATTAGGACCTCAGAGTGAACTGTGCAACAGACACTGACAATATGTATAGGTAGCTGGGCTCACAAAGAAGTCAATGTAGCCATTAATTCCATGATTCAATGGAGCACAAGAATTGGGATGAAGATTTACATAGAGCTAGAGGGGGGGAAACATGATTAGGCTCTGTTCTATGCCATGGTTATAATAGTCCCAGTACATAGTCATCTATTGTGTATGACTATATGGTAATACAGCGTATTCCATTAGTGTTAGATCACCGTGCTGTATGTTTGTTTACTGCTGTAAGCAACAATCAGATGCACGAGATCCTGTTCTGCAAAATTGGCGTTATTGTATAATAATCTGCTTTGCAGATTTTATTTTTGCCTTTAAATGATTATATTTAGTAGCTGATGCAGCGTGTTGGGGAATTATGCAAACTGGTCAGTGGGTTTTTATTTGCCACATCTTTCATCTGTGTTGTTGCACTCTCTCATTAGACCTGACCTACTTACGCTAAATGAATCCTGTTTTTTTATGCTGACTTGTTTTTCTATGTCTTGGTGCATGAAATGCGAGATCTTGCTTATGATAACCTGCTTCCAGCAGGTGTATTGCACTATGTATACGTTTCATTCGTCAGATTTTACTGCGTTGTGATAGAAACCATAATGATTATTAATTACAAAGTGATTAATGCGTTTTAATTAAAATATGCAGTGGGAGGGATGTAATCGTGAGATAATACAGACACCATGAAGCTTCAGGCAAAGCAATCCTCTTTTTCCGCTTTTTTGTTATTATGGTGGCCATGTTGGCATATTGTTTACTAGTTATTACACGTAAGGTTTTTGGATCTCATGATACAATTTTTTGTTATCAAGGGAGCCATATCCTCAAGATTGACACTGTTGCTTTGGTATGTTGGTTGTTGTTGCTATTGTATATTTACATAATAGATTGTTGTTTTTGTATTGGGCTGTATTGTATTGCCCACAACCATATATTGTCTATAGGAATATGGATGGGTTTTACCATTTAAGACTATTGCTCATTTGCTAATTGTGGGCTGGTAGGATAGCATTAAGGCTTTTGTTTTCTACACTTTATATGTCCTCCATTGCCTAAAATGCATAACATGAAGATATACAGATCCCGTGATTTCTACAACACTGACATCCTGTGGTAGCTATGTAATTGTGAAGTCACTGAAGTTTATGTCAGACACTAATTGTTCATAATTTCATGCCTCAGGTCTTTGATTTGTCACTAGTCCCTAGTCAGTACATCTTGGCGGAATCCACATAAAGGGCACAAGGCCTGCTGTGAATAGATGAAATCCCACATTAATAAAGAGTTGAACACATTGGGGCAGATTCACTAAAACAGTGCATGCCTAAACCAGGCAGTTTATGGCACACAATACATAAAATACTTAAAAATGCAGAGGCAACGAGGCATCAGAATGTGCCAGATTTGTAACACTCGCTGAGGGGAGGATTCAAATTTGTCACACCCCTTTGACAAACAGAGCAGAAAAAAATGTCTAAAAACATAGGCTCACATTTCCTATTACAAATTCACAGAAAACTCTCTTGCATGACGTTTGCCACATTTATTATCCATTTAGATGCTTTGTGAATATTTTTCTATCATGCCCCAAAATGGGGCGTGGCCTAAATAAAATGGGGCATGGCCTCTGTAAACCAAGCAATAGTTTTTCCAAAGTTTGATTAGATGGCCTTATACACTTTCATAAATCTGGCCTGTTTGCACTGCCTAAAAAAATTGGAAGGTATCTATGTCATAGATTTTAGCTCAAATTGTGCCAGAATTCTGTGACATTTATAAGGGTAAATCTGCCCGTTTAGAATTTTTTCTTGGTCGCCAGGTGTCTTACTTCTCTACATTCTGCTGTTCACTGCCTGTTGTCAGGGAAATTCAGTCTGTAGAAACAGAAACACCAGAATAGAACACAGGAAGTAGGAGTAGCACTTTGGCATCTGTGCATTTGTCTGCCTCCTCAACATGAATCTTAAAGGTAAATCATAGCTTCTCTCTTATCTTAAAGTAAGTATATACTTTGTGTGATGGTGCTGTCTCTTCAATTTCTGCTCACTTAGCATCTTGTAAACAAAGTGAATCAGTAATCCATTCTCTCTCCCAAATGCTATCTATAGTAGCATACTGCATAAATCATCAGCCCAGCACAGTTGCTTTTCAAACCAGTGCACTTTCACCAGTACAATGTCGTAGCATAGCAGTAAGGATTGTACTGTGTGCTGATTGGCCAAACAACAAGGGAGGAAGTAACTGTGAGGATTAGAGATGAGCAAACTTGCTGAAAGTTTAGGTTCACACAAACCTAGCCTAGCTGTATCCATGTATGATGTCAGCCTTTTTTCCACCATCTAACAAAAGGAACATGACATCAGCAGAAGGGTGCATGGTTTCAAAAAAAGAAGACATGGCTTAACATATAACAACATGCATCAAAAATACAGCTGAATTCTGGGGCAAGACTCTGGCATAGTTTTACCCAGTTGATAGTCCTTACTTGAAATACAGTATCTAAGGCTAAGTTCACACAAAATATATATTCATTAAACAATGGCCGTTGTTGCAACAACAGCCGTTATTTAACTAATCATTAATGACATTGGCTGATCGCTTTCATTACTATGGAATCCCAGCCGGACTGTATACACACTGTATACACTCCGACCAGGACTCTATGTTGCTGCACAAAAAATAGCGGCCGCATGAAATTGACTGTGTAGACAATGTAAAGTGTGAATCCGGAAGTACTTTACATTGTCCCCTATGGTTAATTGTAGTGCGGGCGCACCCGAATGTGCTCGCATTCCAATTTAAAAGTAGTGATGTTTATCCGGTCAGCACTGCAGTACCGGCCGATATGAGCTTCACAGACAGTGGCCGTTCTATGACACTGCCATGTCACAGAATGGCCACTGTCTTACAACATGTGAGCGAGGCCTAGGAATGCAAAAAAATTATCAAACAGCCTGAGCCCATGTGATAAATCTGGCATGTTTTTTGGCCACCTTCATACATCCATTATTTCTGTCCATATTTGAGAATCCGCAAATACAGGCCCATTCAACCCTATGGGATCCCTATTTGTCCGCAATACGCAAAATCAGGCAGGCGCCAGTGTGGCTTGTTTTTTTCGGCACTAATCATCTATAGTAAATTAAGGGGTCCATGCAACCAACTGGACAGGTTGCAGGTAGTTGCAGGTGCACATTCATAGTTCTGTCTGTAGCTACCGGTCCACGGTTAAAGAAAGTTGATTAGGTTGGATTAGGTTTATTATCGGCAAGTAGGAACCTTCACTGCCAATAACTGGCCCATGTAAAGGGCCAGCGATCAGTCAACCAGCGAGAGATCTCTTTTTCCCTGACTAAGGGTATGTGCACACTGCTTAAAACAGACGGAAACTCTGTTGCGTAATCCGCCACTCGCAGACTGATCAGGTTCATTCTTTGGACAGAGGAAGGAATCCGCCGATGCATAGAACTGAGTCTATGACATGGGCGGAGACACGCGCCCGCCGTAGTCCGCGAGCGGGCGCGAGCTGAGAACCCTGCAACGGACTTTCCCGTTAGAATTACTCAGTGTGCACATACCCTAATCGCATCTTATGTGCAGGCATTAAAATCATAAGTAGTCGCCCATACATGTGAAGGCGATTTTCATGTAGTTTAAGTCTTGTAAAGGCTCTGCAAACGAGTGCCGATCTCACTAATCGATGCTTGCTTGCAACCATATTTGGGTTGTGCACACCAGCCCTTTGTATTTGACAGTTTTAGTTTTTGTTAAGCTCAACATCTCCATCTTCATGTCAACATTTTGCATTTCTGACAAATAAAAAGTAGAGAATATAATTTATTTATATTATGCTTTGGGTTTACAGTATTTATTGTAAAAAAAAAAAAAATCATATTTGTGGCAGCAACATAATGCACAAATGGTGTCATGGTTACTGAAAAATATTAAAAGGCGCTGAATAGAAGGTGACAAATATTCTATAGTTACCATGTTCTTGGTATTTTTCATTTTAATCAAAATATGAAATACTGTATACGATATCCAGTGCCAGCATAAAACTGATGTGTAAGTCACAAGCAATGCTCACCTTCTACAATTCTTTTCAGCGTTAGTTGCTTGGCTGCTTTTTAGCTCTGCTCCATTAGAGCACAGATATGATATATGAAGGCTGCTTAGCTGCTCTGGCTGAAGTGAATTTAAGGTAGTCTGATCTCTTCAATGGGCAACCCAATGCTTTACACTGCAGCATGCTCCTTTATCTAATGAAATGACTATTTGATATGTTGATTTCTATTACAGCAAAGTCATAATGATATTAATACTAAACTGCAAGCAACTAAACCACTAGATTACTAGAATGACAAGAAATCATATAGTGAGTCATATGCACTGGGCTGAAGCACTGGAGGTGAAATGACCCACCCCGAGTGGGAGGAAACCCCCGCTCCTCTATGATACAGCTCTATTGATTCTAATGGAGCCGTATGATAGAGGGGCGGAGGTTTCCTCCCACTGGGGGTGGGTCAGCCCGCCTCCAGTGCTTCAGCCTCGGCCTGATGGTACATTCCCTTTAAGTCATGCCAATGGTCTCCAAACTTATCTCCTTGTTTTTCTTTCCTCCTTCCTTCCTTTTCCTTGTTTGCTTCTTGTATATGCTAAAGCTATAGCAAATAGTCTTTTATTTTCAGATGTAGTTGAAGAAGTGCTCAAATTTGGCGTAGCGCCACCCTAGGAGAAGTGGAACTCTACACATACATCACATACATTAAAATGCATAGATGTAAGGAACTCAAGTTATTTTATATTAAATTGTCATTTTTTCATCCATATTTGTTTGGTGAAAGCAATAACCTTTTTTTACTGTTTTGATAATGTTACTACTACTACTACTACTACTACTACTACTATTACTACTACTACTACTAATAATAAAAAGACAAAACAAATACAAGGTGTGTGAACTATACAAAAATGGAGTCCATAGAACTAAAGATTTTATCTGGGGACCCTCACCACTTTGACTAATATTGTTTCAGAATTTTGTAACATTGCATGTAAGAATGGGTTTGCCGAACCAGACCATATATATATATATATATATATATATATATATATATATATATATTATTGTTATTATTATTATTATTATTATATTTTCTTTTCTTTTTTTTCTCTCTCTCTCTCTTTCTCTCTCTCTCTCTAAGAAGAGCACCAAAGATTTATAGGCCATTCATGCTCCAGTGGGCATTTAAGGAAAAAAATGTGCTTTTCCCTTTTGGGAGGGATTCCAGCTTAGGTTGATAAACTCCCAGTAATGTTCTAAGGCTTCTCAAATGAGTCAAGCCAGAGACAATTCTAGGATTTATGCTACCTGAAGTGAAGTGAAATTGTTATGGATGCACCTCAAAAGAGCTGTCATATTGGCTGTCTGCTCCGAATGACAAATTATAAAGTTTATAGTGCGCACTGAGAATTAAACACCCTGACACACTGATGGTTAAGGTGGAACTTCATCAGGACCATGGCTTTATGAGTTGCCACCAGGAGTAGGACAATGGTGATGCAGCATTCTGTACAACTAAGGGATCTAAGCATCAGGCAGCTATGAGAGCGTCTGGCCATCAGAATGTCACCCCACCACACATCACACCCAAGGCTGGGCGCTGCTGCCACAGTGCACGCAGTGTGGGAGCCAGTCAGGCCCTGTCATTTTAGTTTAGACAGACTGACTAAAATGACAGAAGTTGCCGCCCCCTTACGCACTTGAGAATCTGCTGCCTGAGTCGAGATGCTCATCTTGCTTCATGGCAGATGCTGCCCTGAGTCAAGCATTGACTTGAAGGGTTGCTAGTTTGATAAGCTGGCACCAGAGAGCAAGCTCTTTTGCTTTTGGGAGAGAGGGTTACTTTAAATATGTGTAAAATTATCACATTATATGTTAAAATTATATATTATTGTCATTTTTTTTGGTTTGCTACTAACTTAACATTTATGATATAGTAGAAGAAATGTTCCAGTGTCCTTCTTCACACAATCTCTCTATGTTGATAGCAGCTAATCTTAAAGTTGCCTTAATTTATCTGTTCATGTAGGGGATTGAAGGTGATGTTTCTGCAGCTAAGGCTGCACAGCAGGAACTTGAGATCTGCTGTTTGTTAGCAGCAAGAGGTAGAGGTTGTATACCTGCGTATTTGTTTTACAGCATATCTTAACTCTGTAGGACGCTAGTAATCTTATTTCACATACTGTAGCAGAGTGTGCATTGTTGTATTCTATTGCTAGAGCATTATTATTAAAGTCTGCTTTCCCTTAAAAATCCCAAATATTGTCAGTTTCTCAATCCCCTCTTCTGTTAAGAGTTCAGAATCCTATAGTGAATTACTTAATTCAAATTTGCCAGCTGTAATTTCCATTCCAAACTGCTGATACTACTAGTTATTAGGACGAGGAGACACATAGTAACTGTAACTTATATAACTTATATATCTGTATATGCTTCTAAAACATAGAAAAATCGAATGTTTGACTAGAAATCATCACATAGGTAATTTTCTTATTTTATAAAGTTAATGTGGTTGCTAATGTTCCCCTTAAAGCAATACTTCCACTTCTTTACTCTTTATTTCTTTCTGCTGGGGAGAAGAGGCCCAATTTCCTCAAAGCCCCGCCTAAATGACACTGTCCAATGATGAAATTAAGCGATTTTAGAGCAGAAAAAAGACAGACAAGTTTTACATAGGTATATATTAAACTGCAGCATCCAAGCTTGAGATGGGACATTGAACTGCGCATAGAGTAATGGGGGTGACAGTATCACTTTAAGGCCAGATGTTCTAAAGCCTTGTTATATAAGGAAAACTTTGAAGGGGACACCACGCTTAACTAGCACTGTGCCCCAATTGTTCCCAGGTTTTGGGGGTCCTGGAGGTCAGAACGCCATCAATCAAGTAATGGCGTAGGCTGGCACATTTACCATTGCTATATAAGATATAGAACATTGCCAAAGAACAATTTCAAGAGGAGTATTTACCAGTCAAAATACCACTTGAATCAATAATATGTGAAAGAAAGATATGTGACAGATCAATGGAGCTGGAAAGACTCCCACTCAACAATTGTTCACTCAAGACATGAAGAGAAGTGCCCAGCATACTTGGTGTGGACTGAGTCTCTGGGAAGGTTGGAAATCCTCCAAATTTTTGTGAATGAATGTGATAGGAAATTCTGCACCCTCCCAAAATGTTGCCTTTGTTCCAGGGCAAGTTTCACTGACAGCAGTTCTCAGTTTCTAAAGCAATAGTTTTTTTTGTCAGACAAAACTCTTTTGGGGAAAAAGCCACAAAGAATGTGTTTTACCCTTGGACTATTGAAAGCGAAGTGCTCCAACTCAAGCGAACGTGATATTGTCCCCCCTTTCCATAAAAGGTGTTCTCAGCACCATTCTTAAGCTTATATTCTGGACACTTCATATCTTATCATATAAGGGATTTCTTGGTGGTCTCTCGTCTCAAAAATGCATGTTCAGTGCTGCATGGGCGGGGGTTAACGGCCGTGGTGTCCCCTATGTCAGCCCACAGGAGTGCTGTAGGCCCCGACCCTTTGTGACATCATCACCATTTGTGTCCTCCCCCTCTAGGTCAGCCCTTTCCAATAGCTGCAGAGGGATGGGGTCTAGACAGTGATGACATCATGGAGGGGCGAAGCCTACCACCAAGAAATCCTTTATACAGTAAGATATAAAAAGTCCACAATATAAGCTTAAGGATGGTGTCAAGAACTCCTTATATGGAAAGGCGGGACAATATCACTTCAAAGAGGCACAGACTTCCAGAAAGAACAGCCTATTTGGATGGAGAACCAGAGCCAAACAGAAGCATGTCCTGAGATGGCTAAACTGACGTGAACTGCTGAAGCTTGCAAATGCTTGGTGTTAACCCACTTTTGAGTTAGGGTATTAAGTTATGTAATTTCCTAAAATTCTTACCAGATTGTACCTAATAGTTAGCAGAGGCCAGGAATCTCGAAAAAGCTGTAAGACCTAAGTCAATTTTGTATATTGGGAACCTTGACTAAAACCATATGAGGACCTTCAAAGGAGACGATCATATCCCAGAAATGGCAGTACCTTTTTTAAACATTTATCTAACTTGGCAACAAAGATGGGATGTGAGAACGATGAGTCTTCAGATCCTGTGATTAGAATAAAATGTCATTTAGGAGGACACTGACATATCAAATAAGAACATGCCTGGATAGATCCTTTATAAAGTGTTGAAATAAAGAAGGAGCATTAGAGACTAAATGGTCATGTGGGTACATTGGTATTGAAAGCTATTTTCTCCTTCTTTGATACATACAAAATATTTGCCCCACACAGATTAGTGGACTTGTTCCACACACAATAATAAATATATGACCTTAAGGGTAACAAAGAGGAACTCAGCTCTGGTGAGAAAAAAAGATTGATATGTTTTCTTTGGTCAGTATAGCAAATAAATCTTCCTATAGGAGGAATGTGCCCAGGAAGGAGAAGAATAAGGAATTACGCAGTAGATTTTCTCCTTCCTTTTAGCAAACATTTCTACAGTCCCAATATTAATGTGGCAGGTTATTTAAAAAATGAGTAGATCTAAGCAGTATTTCGAGATTATGATTCAGAAACTGAAAACAGGACGGTCGCAAGCAAGTGATTACCAGTCAATGTTACCAGAATGCAGTCAGGATAACCCCCCAAAAGTACAGGAAAAATGCTGAAGGAACAGGATATAGACCACTTCAATATGAAGGGCCTCTCCTTAAAGCTGGCCTAGAACAGTTTCTTTAGAGATACAGTATATTCCTGTAGGATAAGTGGTCTTCAGACTACAGTGAGATGTGTGGACTTCTAAAGAGTCACAATCTTGGATTTGAAATCTCTGACAATATTTTACGAAATTCATAAATACTTGAAGCCAAAAAGACCATACTAATGAGCTGATGGTAACAACAACCAGAATTTTTTTTATTTGGAAAATGACTGTTTGCCCTACAGATAATGATCTCTCTTCTCTAATCTAGGCTTCTCTAATCTAAGTTTTTTTTAAGGCTATGTTCACACGTAGTATTTCTGTCAGTCTTTTTTCAACCAAAACCAAGAGTGGATTGAAAACACAGAAGCTGTGCAAATCTTTTCTTATCATTTTGCCCTGTCAGTTTCACTCTTGATTTAGGTTAAAAAAAAAAAATACTGACAAAAATACTGAAGGAAATACTGTGTGTGAACATAGCCTTAGTTGTGTAATACAAACAGGACTTGAAATTACCTCTTTGTCCACAGTACATATATTTAAGTGCATCTTTATTCCACTGATGATCACCTTGCATGGGCTTGTCTGAAACAACTGGTGGATTTTTAAAGATAAGAGTTGATGGTCTATGTATAGAATAGACCATAAATAGATTTTGGTGCAGTGTTGACACCCAGCACCCCTGCCGATCCTCTGTTTTTCAGCTGCAGTACCCACAGGTATAAATGAACATATACCATGCATGGCGTGATGCACCCTTGATGTGTTAAAACCCTTCGTGACTGAGCCCATCGATGTCTGGGTCAAATTAGTGCAATGTTCCTCCCCGCGTTCTAAGAGCCATAGTGCTTTTCCACCTACAGGGCTGGTTGAGGTGTAATTTTTTGTGCCATGATCTCTTGTTTTTATTGGTATCATATTGGTGAAAATTTTTGATCGCTTTTTATTATTATTTTCTAATAATTCTAATAATTTAAAAATATTAGCAATCTCAAAGTCTTTTTTTCCCCTTTTACGCCATTTACCCTGCAGGAACAATGTTATATTTTAATAGATTGGACATTTCCGCATGCTACGATATATAATGTGTTTATTTACTTGTTTATTTTACATATTTTGATTTTTATAATGAGCAAGGGGGTATATGAATTTTTTATTGGGGGTTATATAAGGGTTTTTTGAATACTTTTTTATTATTAAACTTTTTTAAAACTTTTATTTTATAGATCAGTGTTATCAGCGATCTGTGCATAGAGCCTGCCTGAGAGCAGACTCTATGCACAGAACACCGATCCGACAGGACAAAGGTAAGTGGCTTACCCCCACCCATTGGTACAAGTGATCGAGACCCCTGCAGCATGGCAGCAGGGGTCCCGATCAGTCAGTGACAGGGGCTTGTCCTGTCACTGACTACCTTAAGTGCTGCGATCGCTGTGCATCGGGACGCTTAAGGGGTTAATGACAGGCAGTTGTAAGATCGCAGCTGCCTGTCGTTATCCTCAGCTTCCGGGACACTGATGTGTCCGGGACTGCTCTCACTGCAGTGGTCTTGCACACATCAAACTTCTCTGACAGTCAGGAACGTATATATACCTATTGCTGACATGAAGGGGTTAATGAGTATATTATATGTATGATAAATTCAATATATTATATTGTTGTTGATAGATTCTAGATTCTAAAAGTCTATTAAGATGATTTTTTGGATTTATTGGAAAGATTTAAGCATAGACAGAGTCTCTTGGGTAACAGCATCTTATAAGCTATGCATTATTGCACATAGCGTAAGTTTTGTATAACATTCTTTAATTGATGATGCGGATCTCTCTCAGGATTTGCCAGCATATTGTACAAATTACATTTATTAGCGTGACAGCCATTACAGACCAGTTGCTGAGTAGTGATTATGAATACCTGGGCTATAGATTTTTATTAAATATCTCACTGGCAGCCACATCAGTGCAATCTCACTTGCTGCCAAACAATTAATTATATTCCACTAGATAAAGGCTTGACATTTTCTTTATAGAAATAATAGCTCTTGCTGCCTAACAACTCAATGTGAATCATTCGACTTTTTATCAGAACAAAGGATTAGGATGAAGATGTGGCCCTAAGCACATTTGCTTTGGAAATTTCCAAAACATTATTAAAATCGTGTCTCTTTTTAGTCAACTGTATTATTTGAAAAAGCAGATGTCCTCCTAAGTCTTAGTTAGAATCCCAATTTTAACCAGTTTTTGGGAGACTTGAAGGGGTTATTCGGAGAACAGAAAAGGTCCTGACTGTTTCTGCTGATAACTTCCATAGATGAGAGGAGGTCTGGAGCATGTTGAAGGCGTGGTTTCCCCCAAACACCATGTTCAATAGCTGTCTATGTGGCTGTGACATCGGTATCATTGAGCAACAATTGATCATTGCCCGGGGCAGAAAATGTCAGAGGGAGGGAGGTAGTGGAGTGTCGGGGAGCAGAAGAGGTAGGATCTTTTCTGCTCTCTGGATAACCCCTTCAAGCTTGGACTATACAATATGGAATGTAGGCCTCTCATTCAGACATCCAATACCTTGCTTTGTTTTGCCAAGAAGCAGACCTCCACGTCTCGAGAACACAGGTGGGATAGGTGCCACCAACTCCAATAAAACAAGTGAGTATATAGCTTTTAACATTTATTTAAAACAAGGATACTACACAACAAATTTTTAGGCCAGATTGGCTTCTTTATAAGGTGCATAATTAAAAGGGAACTCCGGATAAGGAAAGCTCATTTTCTATTAAAGGTACATTAAAAGTTATATAGATGTGTCTATATAATGTATTACCGTATCTGTACGGTTCTGCCACACTGGTAGCTGATAGAAATCCAGGAAGTGAAGAAAACTGGCCTCTGTGCCAATCCACATTGTCTCCTGCTCCTTCTGCTCTCCCACCTTAGGAGACAAATCTTCCATGCCTCTGTCTCACATTGTGTGTGTTTGCTGAGATCAGGCTGATGATGCAGACAGGTGGCAGGGTGGGATGTCCCAGGAGGCTTGGCTGGATCCCCCAATCCCCTGAGTGATTCACCATCTCTGACCAGCCAGAAGCAGGTGTTGCACTGATTTTCTCTAATTGTGCAGAAGTGTGCAGTGAAATTAGGGCTGTACTTGCAGTCATTGCAGTCATTGCAGAACTGAAGGGTATTCACAAAAATGATTCAGTAACACAAGTAAATGATGCTAAACGGCAGAGAGGATCAGAGCTTTATTGTGGGGCTGAACTTCAAAGATAAAGATGCTTGATCATAATATGTGTGTGAAAATGAAAAAAAAAAATCTAAAAGTTCTTTTCTTTATTCCAATATCAGCGTTACAGGTAGAGAATACAGTATGCTGTGTGGTGTTACAGGTAGAGAATACAGCGTGCTGTGTGGTGTTACAGGTAGAGAATACAGCGTGCTGTGTAGTGTTTCAGGGAGAGAATACACCGTGCTGTGTAGTGTTACAGGTAGAGAATACAGCATGCTGTGTGGTGTTACAGGTAGAGAATACAGTGTGCCGTGTGGTGTTACAGGTAGAGAATACAGCATGCTGTGTGGTGTTACAGGTAGAGAATACAGCGTGCTGTGTGGTGTTACAGGTAGAGAATACAGCGTGCTGTGTAGTGTTTCAGGGAGAGAATACACCGTGCTGTGTAGTGTTACAGGTAGAGAATACAGCGTGCTGTGTGGTGTTACAGGTAGAGAATACAGTGTGCCGTGTGGTGTTACAGGTAGAGAATACAGCATGCTGTGTGGTGTTACAGGTAGAGAATACAGCATGCTGTGTAGTGTTTCAGGGAGAGAATACACCGTGCTGTGTAGTGTTACAGGTAGAGAATACAGCGTGCTGTGTGGTGTTACAGGTAGAGAATACAGTGTGCCGTGTGGTGTTACAGGTAGAGAATACAGCATGCTGTGTGGTGTTACAGGTAGAGAATACAGCGTGCTGTGTGATGTTACAGGTAGCTGGAGCCGCTTGCTTCACTGTGTGAACTGACAGGTCTTTCTGCGGACAGAATTCACTGAATTCCGGCCGAAGAAAACTGACATGTCAGTTGTTTGCGGCAGCGTATGAGATCCCGGCCGGAGCGCACACAATGTGTGTACGTTCCGGCCGGGATGCCATAGAACAACAGCCATTGTTCCACCGCGGTAAAAGTACGGCCGTTGTTGCCATCGGCAACAACGTCCGAACTCTTACGTAGTGTGAACATAGCCTAAATGTAGAAACAGGAAATGTTTAAATGTAGAAACAGGAAATGACAAAAACATCAAACACTGACATTGCCTTAAGGATTTGGTCACACAGTTTTTGCCAATCAAAAAAATGGCCGTTCTTGCCTTAAAATCATGCATTCTATTATTATACTAATATAATTATTGTATTGAACGCTATGGGAACAGCGGCCATTGTTCACATAGTGTATTGAACAGGGGCCGTTGTTCTCCTACGGCCACACTACTAATTGACTTGTGAATTATTTGCGGCCGCTAATGAAGGAACTACGGCAGTTGTTCCTGCTTTGTTTACACAATATATGGCCATTTAGACGGCCGTACTTTGCATGGACTTTAATGGTTACTTGTATTAAGTGTGTCTGCATTCCAAATAAAATAAAATGTTGTTCATGTGGCTGATATAGTAATATCGACCGCAGTAACATGTCAAACAGTGGCCGTTGTTTGCCGTGGCAAATAGCGGCCATTGTTTATACATTGTGTGCAAATTGCCCAAAGGGACAGTACACCACAAGTAATTCCTAGAACAGTACATACAATAATATAAAACTACACAGAAAGAAAAGGGACATTTATTAAATATTTTCAATTGTTTGGTGTACTTTCCCTTTAAGCTGGTGTCAGTTTTTGCTGTTTGTCATTTCCTGTTTATACATTTAGGCTGGGTTCACACTACGTAAGTTTCCGGCCGTAGCACGCTCCGTGAATAAGCGGCCGGAGATTTACGTAGTTTGCGTACAATGGAAAGTATACGATCTACGGCTGCACAGTTCACACTAAGTAAGAACTTATGCCCGGATCGTATGCGCCGTAAAAAATGAACCAGACCATTGTTTCGGGACGGAAATGCTGTAACTTACGCCCGTAGCGTAACATGTGGTCCCGTACGGAGTGGTGATTTCTTCATTTTTATACTTTGATTTGCCAATCCAAAAGGTTATGTGGGGTGTCTGGGGCTAGCCGAAGATATCCAAGTAAAAGGCTGCTGTCAGATCGCTACGTACGCCGCTCGGGAAGCGTATGTAGATTACTACGTAAGTTTGCGGACCGTACGTAGCCGGCATCAACTTGCGTAAATCCCGGACGGAGTTTTACATGTATATGTCCGGCCGCGAAAAATATGCGGCCGGACATATACGTAGTGTGAACATAGCCTTAAATATGACGATGAACATCTTAAATTATTCACTCATTGTTAAGGACCAACTTCAGCAATCATGCTGATGTCAGTCATTTAACCCATTAAATGTCACACTCGATGACAACTATGGCAGCTAAAAAGGAAAATGACCATGGTTGTTGGGTGCCTCTATACCTGTGACATTAGCTGTACTAGCAGTGCACTGATTTAACTGATCATTGCAATGCAACAGCATTGCATTGATTATTGGAAGCAATCTAGTGATCACTCATAAAAATGCCCTATGAGGACTAAACAAAAAAAATGTTAAAAAAAAAAACCCTAATAAAAATTAAAGTCACCCCTCTTTTCCCCATTTTTAAATAAAAAAAAGTGTAAACAGACAAACAGGAAAAAACATGTATGGCATCAATGAGTTTGTTACAGAATAAGAATTTTTTTTAAAAAAACGTCACATTTGAACCAAATGCATTCCAATAAAAAGAAAAGATCATGGTGCAAAAATGAGCTTTTACACAGCCCCAGAGATGGAAAAACGTGGAGAGAGCCTCTATGTGCACTGGCTTCTTACTTTAGCCACCTGTTTTCTTGCAGTGTGTGTCTCCTCGCCTTCAGCTTAGCCAGGCGGAGCCATGGAGAGTGCAGACATATGATAATGAGTCCATCACCATCTGTCTTTTAGAGAATACTGAATACATTAAATAAACAGAATGCATTAACTATAATTGCGTATATGAGCTTGACGTTGCCTGTAAATGGTTGTACCATTTGCTTGGTGCTTTAGTTTTTGCGGTAAAATCCACTTGCTCAGAGCTATGTATTTGTGATTGTAACCTACATGCAAAATGTTTCTTTCTGTTCATTAATAAAACATAGAAATAAAAGATTCCTGATCTATCAATCAGGTACATGACAGATACTATATTGGACTCTTCCTTTACTTACATCATTTCTTCATATAGTCACACCCTAGCCTTTGCCCATAGTGAAAGTGCCACCATAAATTCTCAACTTACTGTTGTGTGGTTGATCCATGGGTGTCTTCTTGCTAACAACTTCCTGGGAATATTAAACTAAGTTCCTATGCAGCAGGTGTTGTTTTTTTGGTGCAGTTTTCCGCCCGCATCTGTCAGGAACTTAGCAGACACGTGAAATTCTGTTTTTTTTTTCTTAAAAGTGAGTGTACTCTGGATTATTACTAACTTGGCCCATATATTGTACTCAAGTATATTAATTGTATACTTAAACCTTATTATGAATGTTAAGCATCATTTTGACACTCTAATGTATTTATAACTGTATATTAATTAAGTGGTGACAAGTTATCTCCAGTATACTCTACCTTCTGTTTAAGTCTTAAGGCTTCTTAAAGGGGTTCTTCAGTTTAAAAAAAAAAATCCTTTGTCTCATACCGTATTAGAAATGTGGCTAGAGAGAGCCTTTCTTGCTTTGGTTGCCCTGTCCTGTCCACAATACACAGACAAAGTATTGATTTGAATGTGTATTGTGTAATGTTTACTTTCTCCTGCGGAGGCACTGCAGTGCATTAGAACAAATACTTTCTGATCTCCCCACAAATTACAGCTTTTTGATTAGATTATAGTCAGGGGACCCTTTAATACCTAGAAAATGTCCAAAGTGGAGCTTTCCTTTAAAGATCTGTTTATGGTCTCCTTGGTGGTAAACAAGCTCACACCTACCACATTTCTTCTGTTCTTGGGGTGTCTGAAAAACTTTAGCTATATACTTTTCTTTGGGTCAATGGTGTAAAGGCTCACAAAACAAATTAGGTTCCATAAACATCAAAGAGCCACTTGGATACAATGATAGTATTGGTCCAATTCATGTAGGTCCCTGTTTTTTAAGCGTCATCTGGAAAGCCAAGAAATAAAGGGGCAAATTTTATGCTCCAAATCTGCAGGAACAGCTGGTTCAGCGTAGGACCTCCATGGATGGCAATTAAGCATATGGAATATTGCTGGAGCAGAGGGTTAAGAATAAAATATGAGGGTAGGCAGCAATTAAAGATTAGTGTGAGCTAATAGGTGTAAAGTCTGAATTATTAATATTCATATATATTACTATGCAAGATGGGCAGTGGCAGTGATTGGGATTACATTTATACTGCGCCATGTAATAAAATTATACTTTCACACTTGTAATGTTATTACACAGTACAGCCATCTGTCTACCAATATGAAACATGCATAGCACATTTATCAATTTAAAAAATAGTGCTAATATAATATCCAGATTACACTGAAGCCATTAAACAGATCTATATTTCTTTAGATAAATAAACCATGGTTATATGGGACCCAGTGTATAAGCCAAATGGGAATGATATTGGAGCTGGGGTAGGTCATATAGAGCAAAGATTAAGTGTAAATGACAGAAAATTACTAATGTGAATATCTCCATGACGGAATATCCCACAAACACTAATTTAATACAATGGTGCCTTGGATTATGAGCATCATTCGTTAATCCTAATCATAATCATAATCCTAATCACTCTTAAACCAAAGCAAATTTTCCTGTAAGAAATCAATGAAATGCAAATGGTTCCACCCCCCCCCCCAAAAAAAAATTATTATTTAGAAACAGCTGAATATGTGATATTATAAGTTACTGTACAGTATAGCAATCAGCATGTGGTGTATAATGTATAGTAAGTGCATAAACCGTGAAAAACAGCAGGAGTTTGTAGATACAGGATGGAACTGCAGATCCCCATAATGCAGTAGCGTAGTACAACAGGCTAGAATAGAGAAGCATGGCTGCTGTCAGAGGTCTGTGTGGTTACATGACAGCAATGGGAAAGGGGTGTGTGTTCAACATGGACCAATCAGGAAGTAAGAATCACAAAGCTGTGCTGGAGGACAGTGACAGAAGCTTTTCTATAGACAGTGTGTATAGCTCAGTGTGAGTGCAGGCATATTATAGCAGCAGTGTGTACAGTAGTGGATTATAATAGGGGCATTTCGGGCGGCAGCCCTGGGTCCTGAACTCCTGGGGGGCCCATGACCACCCGAAAATACTTTCAGTGGTGTACTGTCTCTTGGCTACACTTCCGTCATGATTTGCAAAAATCACTGTTTTTTAATGGCAATTTTGCACAAATCAGGGCATCATGACATTATCTGTCCTGTACTATGAACGCCAGGCTAGTGCTGCCATAGTTACAGTGGGGTGGAGGGGCCCAGGCTTGGTGAACAGCCCGGGGCCTATGGTAAAGTTAATCCGCCCCTGAGTGTGTATGTCTGAGTGTAAGTTCAGGCACATTATAGCAGCAGTGTGTATAGCTGAGTGTGAGTGCAGGCACAATATAGCAGGAATGGAAGGGATGGGAAACACAAGGGCTGACAGAGACTGCAGGAAGGAATGAGCAGAGCATATGTGGGCACAGTATAGCAGCTCTCTGTCCAGGAAAAGAGAGGTTACAGCAATGAAAAGATTACCTCCACCGTCCTGTCCCCTGATGCAACCCCCAGCCTGAAGTGGATCTGCTATGATTTGGAAGGTGAGGGAGACTTCCTTGGTCAGTGTACAGTGCTGTAGATCCCGCTATGCAGACCATGCCCCTCCCCCACTCTCCCACCCAGTACAGGGAGCTCTTAAACCAAAGCAATGCTTTAAAATCAAGTCACAATTTTGAAAAACCGTGAGCTCGTAAACCAAAACGCTCTTAAACCAAAACGCTCTTAAGCCAAGGTACCACTGTACTTTGGTCGTATGCTAAATATTCTTGACTCTGTGACATCATCACATGTATGAGCATCATAAATAAGAGAGAAATCTAATGAAGACAAAGGAAGAAAAATTCTATTCATCGGTGAAGTGGCATTGATATGGTAATAGTCATTAAGTAGGGGGAACCTGCAGGTTTAGTCTGTAGTATATAGCATTTTTTTTTCTTGCTCAACATATCTGCCATGGTCTATTTTCTGGGAGTTGGCAACATTGTCATTATTACATGGTAGCTGTTTGTTTTGGATCTAATCTATTTTTATTTTGTTGTGATGTTATTAATGAATTATATAACAATAGATTGATTTTGATGTAGGTGTTCTTTCGGCTAAACACTTATCACCTATCCACAGTACTCTGCTTGGCTATCTTTAGAAATCCCATAGTAAGGCAATGCACCAGAGGCAGAGCATGTGTGCTTAGTCTCCATTTTTATCATTTGTTTCCATTGAACAACACCTCACATATCACTTAGTTACCACCCACTACCTAAGTATAGGTGACAACTTAAAATTTTGGAATAACCCCTTTAGTATAATGAATGGTAATGTATACTTTTCATTGACTATATGCTTTATTTAATTCTAGTTGCGTATAAAGGGATTATATTTGTATTAATTCTATACATTTTTGATAGCCTGACATCCTCAGGAATCAGAATGCTCAAGTCCTGGGTATTCAGAAAAACTGCACTACTGGAATGGATATGGTTCCAATGTATTATTATGTATATCCTTATGCATAAAACTCCTAGGCTTGGGAGAGAAAGCGGAAAATGTAATGGCCAGATAATATAACATTGCAACAATTTGATACATATGTTATATACCATATACTATACCTTTATTCCCATATTACAGCTCTGTAAAAGCTTTAGGTTGTATGAAGCTGTACTATAGTAGACAGTCTATGGCTTTGTTCACACAATAGAATTTTTCGACAGTCACTGCCGATGGCTTTCAAAAAGATGTCTATTATTTGCTAATGATGGCCGTATATAATGATCATGAACTTTATAGACGACTGTCAATGGCAAATAACTGATATCATTTTGACAGCCGTTGGCAATGACCGCTGCAAAATCCCGTTGCGTGAACCTATCCTATAAGTCCTTCTTCTTGCTAATACATGTTAAATGTGGCTGCCATGGAGACCCATCAGCATCAAAGACCGCATCATCCAGATGCTGATAGGTAAGTATACTCCAGCAAAGACCACAACAGGCAGGTAATGAGTTAATCTACCAGGAACTGAGAAACCCGAAAGATACAGCAGGAGCCTGGCTTTCGTGATCCATAATACCTTATTAGTAATTAGTACCCTTACCTTATAGTACTGTAAAAAGGCATATCAGTGGTCATTAGGAGGTTAAAGTGTCACTGTCACTTAAAAAAAAAAATCTTTGGATATCTCAAAGAGACATGTTAAAACTTTTGATTAATTTTGGTCTGGGTGTTCAGACCTCCACTGATCGCCAGAACGAGGTGGGAGAAGTGCTTGGCCATGCGTTTCTCTCCCTGTCTCACCTGTCACTGCATAAGACAGACTCCACTCTAAGCAGCAGTGGGATGTGTCCGCATTTGTTGAGAGCTGTTAAGAACGGACATTGTGATGTTAAAGTGAAAAGAAGTGCCGCTTAGACTAGTTAGATGCCACCTCATCTTTGTGTTATAAATGTTTTCACTTTATGTAAGGGTGGTGTATAGTTCCATGGCTCTATTAGTGAGATAGAGACTTTAACATAATGTCATCCCTCATAATGAATGAATATTATAATGGGATCTATCAGAGGAAATCGTACAGATTGCTTCAGTTTTGGCAGCTAGAACATACTTCAGCATTATCTCTATGAGTATGTGACCTTGCATTTAATAGTGGGCACCTTTTTTTCTTCACTTATAATTCTTGTTCCCAGCTCTCGTTTTCCTACCCAATGCCTCCTATTTTTCAGTGCAGTCTGTTGCTATATATTTTTTCCAAATTATTTTTGGATGTCTTTGCCAAATTTCTGCCCCTCTAAGTGCCAAAGTCTGATTAGTCTGATAATACTAAGTATTATCATTTATGTTGACATTTTTAGAGCAGCCATAGATCAGTCTGATATCATTTTATCATACTATACTATATGTATACTTTGATTTCTACCCAGTGCTGCACTAGGCATAGAATGATCCTCAAGGATTAGGATATTAGCGCCAAATTATTATGCTAAAACTCTATGAATGCAAGAGTTGTCTGATCTAGGGTCAATGATTAAGTTGATTATGCACTAAAATGCTTGAGTGCTTGTTACTCGAGATGAACATTTTTCAGTACTCAAGTGCTCAACCCGTGATGAGCCCTGTCAAAAACCATAGTAGACTTGAGCAGTTAACCAGGTGCCCCTTGCTCGGCAGAGCGGATGGTACCCTTACAGTGACAGTGTAGCCCCTACGAGTTATGTTAAACCCTGGGAGCCAGACTGTTCTCTGGTCAAGCACTAAGCTTGATCGAGCACCCCAATGGTTATTTGAGCACCATGCTTGACTGAGCATGCTCACACATCTCTATTCCTCAATAAATATGGGTTAAATGGCAGGTTCAGTAATACTTTGGAGTAAACCCAAGATCAGTAGAGCATCAAAGAGCATCTAGCGCTTCAACGCTTAGGGTACTATTACATGGAGCGATTTTTAAAGATTAACGACTAATGATGAACGATCACAAACGATATTGTATATCATTAACCTGAAATCGTTCACCATATTACACAGAACGATAGTCGTTAGTTACAATCGTTATTACGATCGTTATTGCAATCGTTACTAAGATCGTTTTCTCCTTCTGATCCCAGCAAAACAATGGACAATATGCAATTACACTGAACGATTAGTGAACAAATGCGGAACTTAAGCAAACAAATGTGGAATTACAGCGAACGATTAACGAACAATTAGTAAATGATTTACGATAATTGTAGGTTCAGATCTAAATCAATGATTAATGACATATGAACAATTTTTCGATTTTTGCCTGTAAACACAGAACGATTATTGTTTAAATTCGAACAATATAACGATTTTTTGCACGATAATCGTCAAGTGTAATAGGGCCCTTAGACTGGCTTCTTTTTCAAGTCTGTCTTGACCAGGTATACCCATTATGCTACCAATACATAAAAGACCAAGGCCAACACCCTGTATTCTGCTTAAATGTCTTGTAGGTTAAATGTTTGGAACCTAAAACACTCTTGCAGGTTATGGATATATTGTAATGTGTTTGCTGTATTAGGTAATTGATTGATTAATTCTTAATATTAACATTATGAAGCTCCAAACTAGACATTTTTTATTAAAGACAAAAAGTGACATTCTATGATTGTGAAATCTCTGACTTCATTGCAAGACAGTTGTTTCCTATAAGGACAATCTGTTCCAGCTATGATCTTTTCTAGAAAAACACAGTAACATCTGTGAGTTATATTTTTAGAGCTTTAGGATGGCCAGACAGAGAAAAAAAAAAGAAAAAACATGTCTTTTGTTAGTTGTAATTCACGAATCCGAGGGAATGTAATTCAAAACATGCTGCCAAATATGAAACATCTGATACGTGCACAATATGGCGGACATGTGCACTCATATTCCTGTAGTATTGATACTCACCTGGCCACTTTCTAGGTGCTGCATGTAACTTCGATGGTTTAAAGTAATCTCAATTTTACATCTTATATTCAAGTACAGTGGTACCTTGGTTTAAGAGTAACTTGGTTTAAAAGCGTTTTGGTTTAAGAGCACACAGTTTTTCATAAATGTGACTTGGTTTAAGAGCATTGCTTTGGTTTAAGAGCTCCCTGTACTGGGTGGGAGGGGGAGAAGGGGAGGGGCATGGTCTGCATAACGTAGTCTACAGCACTGTACTCTGACCCAGGAAGTCTCCCTCACCTTCCAAATCATAGCAGATCCACTTCAGGCTGGGGCTTGCATCAGGGGACAGGACTGTGGAGGTAATCTCTCCATAGCTGTAACCCCTCTCTCCCCGGCCAGAGTGCTGCATGTATGTGCCCACATCTGTCCTGCTTATTCCTTCATGCTCCCTGCAGTCTCTGTCCGCCCTTGTGTTTCCCATCATCTCTATTACTGTACAGTAACTTATAATATCACATATTCAGCTGTTTCTGAAAGTTTGTTTCATTTGTTTTACATGTTATTCAGAATAATAAATCATTATTTTTGGGGTGTGGAACCAATTGTCTGCATTTCTATGATTTCTTATGGGACCATTTGCTTTGGTTTAAGAGTGGATTTGGATTACAAGCACGGTCCCGCAACGAATTATGCTCTTAATCCAAGGCACCACTGTATATGCTTAATTTCATACAAAGTCTGGGCCGATTCCATAGTGTGAACGGGTCCTTAAAGTTAGAACTTATGCAATGTTTGATGCAGGTAGCCATATTATGAATACATATTACCCTCGTGACAGTTCTCTGTGCATGGACCATTTAAGGGCAAGAAGCATGAGACAATGACATTCAAAATTGGGACATGGAAAAGATGGAAGAGCTGCATAATGACTTGCTTCTGGGTACTGCTGTAATCGTTCTGCCAAGGTAGTGTAGGTGGGTCTACACGGCATGATAGGCATAATTGGAATTTCTTAGGTCTTGATGCATAATTTGTAACAGGATCCCTAAGTTTACATGTTCTTTATAGTACTGGTATCCTCTTCTGCAGCATATAATTTAAGGGACCCATTTCTAAGTAACCTTTGAGTCTTATATATACAGTACATACACAATTGCCTCACGCAGTGTATGTCATCAACCTGTCAAAAAAGGTTGCTCGCATACACTGCAGCATACATATGGTGTCCCACAGACATTACTGGACTGATATAGACAACTAGTGAGGACAGTAGGTGCATTTTCCAAATACATGTTCATTTTGCAGGGCTCAGCAGCCTAGTAGGCTATACTTTTGAGTCCTGCAAAATGAACATATATGAGAAAATGGACCAACTATAGTGACTAGCCGACAACTCTCCACCTGCACTTCCTCCTCTCCCCCCCCCCCCCCCCCCCTTCCGTTTCATGGACTTCTATTGGCAGTGTAATATGATCTGTCAGGGAAGCTTATAGTCCACCTACTCTGCTCTGTGGATTCCCCTTGGTGGTTTATGGGTGAGATGGGAAGATGGGGAGTAGACAAGCCTGGTAATTGCAGAAAAAGGCATTTGCTTTAATAAGATTTTTTTTTTACAAAGCTTTCTAGATTTATTTGTATTATTTATTGATGCAAAGTTGTTTTTAATAATAATTGTAAGCTGCAAGAAACGGCTTATTACACACAGTGATGGCATAGGAAGTATTGCACACTGGTATATTATACTACATGGGTAATTGTCAGAATGCAGTGACAGTACAGGAATAATTGTCTCAGTGATGTTACAGTGTGGGACGGTGCACACTTTGGTGTCATAGTGCAGGATAGACATACAGGAATGGGTATGGGCACAATGTACACAGTGATGTTACAAAACAGGTATACTAAACACTATCAGTCACTGCTAAAAGGACCATAGTAATGTCACAGCACAGTGGTTTATAAACACATCATCGTAATTCAATGTCAGTGCAGAATTGAATTCTGTTATGTGACCATTTGGCCTTGGTGCAACTGCAACTTCTGCACCCCCTATGGTATTACCCCTGCTCACAGGAAGAGATAGTTTGTCAGTAGCCAGCTCTTTTCCAGTTAGTGTTGCTACAAAAGTGCTTAGCTAGCTTTTTTTTCTCATTGCTGTTAATGGATGATGGGTATGCTGTGCAGCATGCTATAAACCCTGTGTAGTTTTTAATGGCATAGTGTGAATGAAGCTTTTAAACAATGAATTGAAGCAGGAATTTCTGCTGCATAAAGGACGGCAGACAGGCGTGCAAAATCCTACCTATGTAATCATACCCTAGGGACAGGTTTATTTTTTATACTCAGGATTGCATCCTCCTCTCTTAATTGCTGTCAATGCTATCTATCTATCTATCTATCTATCTATCTATCTATCTATCTATCTATCTCCTATCTATCTATCTATCTATCTCCTATCTATCTATCTATCTATCTATCTATCTATCTATCTATCTCCTATCTATCTATCTATCTATCTATCTATCTATCTATCTATCTATCTCCTATCTATCTATCTATCTATCTATCTATCTATCTATCTATCTTTCTCCTATCTATCTATCTATCTATCTATCTATCTATCTATCTATGTTTTTGGCTTTGTAATGACATCACAGAGCACTGTCAGTTAGTGGTGAGAGATTACATGTCAGTGTTTGCTCCTACGGCTTCTGACTGTCAGCGTACAATACAGTAAGCATAGGCGTTGATTGAAACGTTACATTTGTGGAATGGTAGAACAGGTTGGCGTTTGATTGTAAGATGGTCGCCATGGAAACTAATTAGCTGTTTTTGCCAATCTATGTTAATGTCATATTATCGTTAAGAGCAGAATCAAAGCAATTAGTGTCATTTTTCTGCAAGTTCAGAGTTGATGAAATCAGTGCAAGCTTCAGCTCATCATAAGGTATTTAAGATAAGGTTTTATTAGACAACATACACTATAAACCATGTAAGCTTTAAATAGGCACTTCAACAACTTCACATAGTTCAATAGTACAAGTGCATATAAAATATGTAATATATCTTATTAGGGAAAAATGCTTCCTTCTCCTGTTACCAAGCATCTTGACCCCCCCCCCCCCCCCCCCCTTCTATCCCCACTTGACTGCTCTGGAACAAGTCTATGGAGTTAAGACTTTTCTGCCACTAAAATCTGTTCCATTCATCTGATAAACAGGACAGTAGAGGCCTTACTGATCTCTATGGCAGACCTTTTAGACTTCCTTCACACATCCTTTTTGCCTAGCACCTTTTTTTGCCCACAAAATAAGTCACAAAAATTGCATTTTTTTATTTCCTCTAGAACAGGGGTCTCAAACTTGCGGCCCGCGGGCCAACTGCGGCCCTCGGGACACTAGTTTGCGGCCCCCACCTCAATGGTAACTTTCATGTAAGTGCGGCTCTCATCAGCTGCTCAGCCGCGATTGGCTGAGCTTAACTTTATGCTCAGCCAATCGCGGCTGAGCAGCTGATGAGGCGGCTGTCCGCCGGCCTCCCGAAGACGACGGAGAGGTGGGCGGCGGCGGTGGTGGGAGGGGAGGTGTGCGGCGGCGGTGCGGGGCAGGTGAGCAGTGCAGGAGCCTACAGCCGCCTAGCAGAGCCGCCGCCCCATAGCGTCCCTGACGCACATGCAGCTCCCCGGTCTCTGGAGGAGGAGGCCGCGGGGACTGCAAGGTGATCGCATCGCTGCAAGTCCTGGGGCTGTTTAGCAGGATCGATCACCTCACCCTGCAGTGCCCGCGGCCTCCTCCTCCGGAGATCGAGGAGCTGCATGTGCAGCTAAGAGGAGAGTGCCGGTGCCGGGGGGTGAGAGGAGGAGGAGGAGGGGTGTGTGCCCAGCTCCCCCCAGTCCCCTCTCAGTGACCCCCAGCTCCCCCCCAGTCCCCTGTGTCACCCCCCAGTCCCCTCTCAGAAACTCCCAGTCCCCTGTGTCACCCCCAGTCCCCTCTCAGAGACCCCCAGTCCCCTGTGTCACCCCCTGCTCCCCCCAGTCCCCTGTGTCACCCCCTGCTTCCCCCAGTCCCCTCTCAGAAACCCCCAGTCCCCTTTGTCACCCCCAGTCCCCTCTCAGAGACCCCCAGTTCCCTTTGTCATCCCCAGTCCCCTGTGTCACCCCCTGCTCCCCCAGTCTCCTGTGTCACCTCCCAGCTCCCCTGTGACACCCCCTGCTCCCCCCAGTCCCCTGTGTCACCCCCTGCTCCCCCCAGTCCCCTGTGTCACCCCCAGCTTCCCTCTAAGAGACCCCCAGTCCCCTCTGTCCCCCCCAGTCCCTTGTGTCACCCTCTCCTCCCCCCAGTCCCCTGTGTCACCCCCCAGTCCCCTGTGTCACCCCCCAGCTCCCCCCAGTCCCCTGTGTTAACCCCCAGTCCACTTCTTGTGGAAAACCTGATGCGGCCCAGCCTCACCCGGACTCTAACTCCAGCGGCCCCCAGGTAAATTGAGTTTGAGACCCATGCTCTAGAATGTCATTTTTTTTGGCATTTATTTTGTTTAATTAGCTTTTATTAAAAATTTTCAATATTTTTTTTAAATTTTGTAATTTTCCATAATTTGTTTACATTTTTAACAGACACAGCATAAGAAAAACAAGTGTTCATATCAAATATAGGTATAGAGATTATACACTCACATCTAACTTATTAAAGCTACACCTTAAGGCTATGTTCACATGGCCTAAGAGACCGACCGTCACGGGTCACGGAGCGGCTAGTCTCTGAAAAAATCATCCCATAGAAGGCAAGGCAACGTATGTTTTCGTACAAAGTACGTCCGTTGTTGCCGATAGCAACAACAGCCATACTTTTACAAAAACATACGTTGTGTAAATATTGCCTGAATCAGATAAAAATACGTATGTAGAGATGAGCGAACCTCGAGCATGCTCCAGTCCATCCGAACCCGATCGTTCGGCATTTGATTAGTGGCAGCTGCTGAAGTTGAATAAAGCCCTAAGGCTATGTAGAAAACATGGATATAGTCATTGGCTGTATCCATGTTTTCCAGACAACCTTAGAGCTTTATCCAAGTTCAATATATATAAGGGGTATACACCATTAAAACTTCACTTTTAATAATATTCTCTAAAAATTATACATCCCCACAACCAAAACCCAAGTCCAAATAATACTGTAATTGCACCAGTCCACAATTATATTCGGTCTACGCAGTCCCAGCCGGGATATATGAAAATAAAACCGGATGTATCTCACCAGTATGCCGTCCCGGAATCCTGCGGTTCTGTCTCTGCGTTTCTGTAGACCGTGCAAAAAATCAAAAGGTTGTGACCAATCAGGAGTCTTACTCTCCCTATATCGCCCTTATTCTTGTATGCGTGTTTGGTCACTACCCCTTCTCTCTCAGGGAACTGTGGGGGCACTCGCCCTAAAAAGGGCGACCCCTGCCCTGGTCTATCCCTTTGTACAGTCCCTGTTATACCCTGTATTTACTCCCAACGTGTCACGTTTCCTCTGGGTAACCAAATTCATCAGGGGAAAACACCAAAATAGGGTATCAAAACAGATATCAACTGATAATATGAAACTCAAAAATTCAAATATACTAAAATTACATAAACATATTCCGGGGTACCTTGTACATACACAGTGGTGCTGTCTTATCAATACTGCTCACATGGTCCGGCCTCACATAAAGTGTACAGTGTTTTACAGCTGATGATATAAAGTGCAAATGCCACTAGCAAATGCCTCTAAGGTACCGTGATCTGTAGATGCCACTGCACCAGACACTTTAGCTCACTATTTGCACAAGAGGGCCATGACTCTGACAGGCTGCTGGATGCATTTGCACTTTAGTGGAGGACGGAGGTTCCGATAAGCTGCTAGTGGCATTTGCACTTTATATGATCAGCTGTAGAGCACTGTACACTTTATGTGAGGCCGGACCATGTGAGCAGTATTGATAACATAGCACCACTGTGTATGTACAAGGTGCCCCGGAATATGTTTATGTAATTTTAGTATATTTGAATTTTTGAGTTTCATATTATCAGTTGATATCTGTTTTGATACCCTATTTTGGTGTTTTCCCCTGATGAATTTGGTTACCCAGAGGAAACGTGACACGTTGGGAGTAAATACAGGGTATAACAGGGACTGTACAAAAGGATAGACCGGGGCAGGGGGCGCCCTTTTTAGGGCGAGTGCCCCCACAGTTCCCTGAGAGAGAAGGGGTAGTGACCAAACACACATACAAGAATAAGGGCGATATAGGGAGAGTAAGACTCCTGATTGGTCACAACCTTTTGATTTTTTGCACGGTCTACAGAAACGCAGAGACAGAACAGCAGGATTCCGGGACGACAGACGGTTGATACATCCGGTTTTATTTTCATACATCCCGGCTGGGACTGCGTAGACCGAATATACTTGTGGACTGCTGCAATTACAGTATCATTTTGACTTGGGTTTTGGTTGTGGGGATGTATGTTTTTTAAAGAAAATTATTAAAAGTGAAGTTTTAATGGCGTATACCTCTTATATATATTGATTTACTCACCGTCAGGGTGTTATTTTGGTCCGCGGGTGTGAGACGGATTTGTGATTGTGTGTTTATCCAACTTCAGCAGCCCCCACTAATCAAATGCCGAATGTTCGGGTTCGGATGGGCTCGAGCATGCTCGAGGTTCACTCATCTCTATACGTATGTAAATAGACGAGGAGTCTTTGGTGTTGACAGCCAATAAAGTCTCTTGTATTTAAAGAGGATGTATCACCAGGTACATCCTCTTTAATCTGAACCGATGGATCAAACGGCGCCGTCACACGGAAGCCGGTGCCACGGTCCGTTTTTCGGACTGCGGCCCGGTTCCCGTGTATGGCGCCGTTCTATGCACCGAAACCGGTCAGTGCTCAAGCACTGGAGGTAGGCCGGGACGCCCCCAGTGGGAGGGAATTCCCATTCATCCTAATGGAGCCGTGTCATAGAGGGGAGGGAATTCCCTCCCACCGCGGTGCGAAAAACGGACCGCGGCAACGGCTTCCCCGTGACGGCGCCGTTCGATCTGTCGGTTCAGATTAAAGAGGATGTACCTGGTGGTACATCTTCTTTAAAGTCATGTCCCGCTGGCCAGAAAAGTAGGGTCTGACTTAATATGCAGACAAAACCATAAAAAAATAAGTTAAACATAACCAAACAAAACAATAATAAAAAAAAACTGTGGTACATTTAACAACATAATTAATTTGCCGTGTCAATTGACCAAGAGCGGGAAGCTATTGTTAGAGCTTAATTCCTTGTCAACCATTTTTCCCAACGCTTGTATGTGATTACCCATTTAGAGGATTTAGTAGCCAGTGCTGTTTCCATTGTATAATTGTAGTGTAGTGTAGAGTTAACAATTTCAGATAAAGAGGGAAGGGATATACTTTTCCATTTTTGTGCAATTTTGTTTTGGTGGCGGTGAGGATATGAATGGTTGTGGAAGTATCAGGGTCATCTAAGAGAGATAAATTTAAGTGTAGTAACGCCACCTCAGGGCCCCAGTTGGGAGGGTACTGTAATACCTCAGAGAAAAAAGTTTTGATAGCCACACACTTCCACCAAACTTGAAGGAGGGTGCCAGCTTCCACATGGCATCTCCAACAGAGATTCGAGCAGGAGGGAAACATTTTGGAAAGTCTGTATGGAGTAAAGTACCAGCGGTATAGCAATTTTCGAAAGGCCTCAACATAGTTTACACAATGAGAGTATTTGTAGCTGTACATAAATGTGAGATGCCAATGGTCCTCAGTAAACTTCTGGCAGAGTTCTGATTCCCACTCTCTTATGCATGATAATTGATCATTGGTAGGGGTCAGTGCTGGATACGAGTGAGATGCCCTGCTTAATGTTAGATGTATTGTAAGATAATTTTTTGTATAAACTATGTGGATAATTAGAGCTTATTGGTAGAGTCGCCACATAATGCTGCAGCTGCAAATATTTTAAAAAATCCTGTTTGGAAACATGGTATTCTTGCATTTAGTAAGAAAAGGGGTGGAGTCCCTGTGGGTTCATAACCTCCTTTAGTGACACTAGGCCTTTTTCTATCCAGTTACTATAAGAGTTGGGTGCTGGATTACTGCTATAAGAAGAGTTGGGTGCTGGATCTACTGGAGTAGAGAGGGTCTATCTGCTATTGTCAACCAGGGGCGGAGCTAGGATTCATAGGGCCTCATAGCAAAAAACTGTATGCCCCCCCCCCCCCCCCCCACACACACTCTGGCCACAAAAGAATATAATATATATATATATATATATACACACTCGATGGTGTGGCCCCAAAAAACTTCTCCTGTGGCCAGAGGCAGAATCCTATGGTTATATACATAGGTGCAGGAGCAGACTACCTTTTGCTGAACCCCTTATTTTCTGCAGTGTGTAAGTAACCCAATGTTCTCTTACATGCTGCAACACAAAAAAGGTTAATACAGAAGACAATTAGCTCTCTCTCCTTCACTACTCCTGCACTGATAACCCCTGACCTCTGCAGGAGCTCACAGAACAGAGGTCAGAGGTTATCAGAGTAGTGAGGCAGAGAAATAATTGTTAACCCTTTTTTGTGTTGCAGCATGTAAAAGAACACTGGGTCATTTACAATACAATTCATAAGGGGTTAAGCAAAAGGACACAGGAGGCTCTTATCTTCCCTCGGCACCCTCCCTCCACGGGCCCCATAGCAACCGCCTTCCCTGCCTCTATGGTAGCTACGCCACTGTTGTCACCCATATCTGTATAGCCACTTTTAGTGTGGGACAGGGGACTGCTTGGTTCTTGGAAGGTGAGCGTTCCACAATAAGTTTTGAAAACTAGAAACACCTGCTATCACTTTGTCTGTCTTAACCCATTGTTTGGTCTCATCTAGTAGCCTTAAAGTGACACTGTCACCCCCTTTTTGCATTTTGACTGCTCTCCACAGGTGAAAATGTTACAGCTTTCATTACTTTTGTTATATCACACCTCATGGTGCTTGTTCTGGTAAAAAGTCGTTTTTATCACCTGAGGATTGGTATACGTGGGCGGGGCCTCGTGACCTTAGTGCCACATCACTACGCCCCTAGTGCCACTTAGCCTCGCCCCCATCTGTGACGTCATTGCCGCATTGCCCCGCCCCTCAGCAGCCATTGGAAGGGCCAGCCTAAAGCTCTAGGCCCCACCCCCTAGATTTTCCTACACCAATGGCCGCTGAGGGGGCGGGGCCTAAGTGGCGAAGACGTCATGGATGGGGGCGTGGCTAAATGGCGCTATGGGCGGAGCAATGTGGCACAAAGTCTGTGTTCTTGGCTTTGCAGGGCTGCCCTGTGTAGGAGATTTAAGGGCTGAATGAATGGAGAAAGTAGTCCTTTTGTGCTCTTCCCGCCCTGGATGGTGACCGGGTGAGAAATGAGCACCAGATCTGGTGTCTGTAACAAATGTAGGGCCCTGTCTAGTAAAGCTCCTCCAGGCTCCTGGAGACCTGTAGGTAGTGTGTAAAGAACTACCACATACCTAATGGCTCCCAGCCATCTTGGGACTCCTCAGCTTCAGATTGTGTTTAAAAGTAGGTTCATTCCCTCAATTTGGCTGTGGATTTCAGTCTTTTTGGTTGTGACTGGTACATGGGATGTTTTGGGGGTTTGACCCTATGTTGAGGCCAATAGCCGCTGTAGTTGCTGGTGCTGTGCAGGAGCTCAAGCAGCCACCCCAGACAAGACCCAAGTTACGCACCCATGGCATTTATTTTATTTAAAGTCATGTGGTTTTTTTGATTATGGAAGTCAAGAATTTATACTGAAGAAAGTGAAGTAAAAATGCTCACACACATATACTCATGCATTGTTTAAGTTTTTTTTAAATTATTTTATGTGTGAATGGATCAAATGAAAAATGCCATAGCTACAACATGCTGCAATTTAGAGAAACTGTCAGTGACAAAAAAAACCAAACAGTGCTGGTATAGTTTTATTCATTTTCATTTGAAAAAAATGAATGTTCAAACCGTTATGGTTACATAGGAGGCTGAAAATAAAGGTAGTTAAATGCTGCGTTTTATCAATGTGTAAATAAGGTGGTTTGGTGCACTGTGGGTGGTACTATAGCCCTCACTGTACCAATCCACCACACCCACCCCACTCTGTCACTGCTTCCTCATTAATCTCAAGGCGACGTTCTGCAGTGCAGTCACTCTGGGTGCTCATCACTGGAAAGCACTCGATGAGTATGATACAAGTAATGTCATTTATTAATCAGACTTAAATAAAAAATTTAAAAAAAACAAAACTTTTTTAAAGGTGTCATGCATTGTTGAGTGCACTTCACACTACAGATGGAGCTTGCCATATGGTGTAATTGGACATATTATCTGCAGTTTGGAAGGTGCTTGAATGCATCTATATATTTTGTAGAGTTTCCCAACTAAATGATTGTCCATCAGCTATTCATTGTCATAAAATAGTAAATGCACATATATCGCCATCCAGCATTTTTCTTCGGTAAACTAATAACTACACTTGAAATGTGTAATATCACAAAACTGTGACAATGCAGCTATGTCTGGGGAAGAGCATCATCATTATTTATCAGGCCATCAAGCTGTGAGTGGAAAGAGGATCAGCAGTTCCTTTATGTGGCTGATAACATAAATAAATAGGCATTTCATTTCAGTGATTGTCCCAGGGAGCAGGGAGACAAGCTGAATGAACCATCTTCCTGCTCACTTGCTGATGTGGGATATTCTTCAGAATAAAACATGCAATTTAACATTTCAATGGGAAATGAAAATTAATAGGTTTATACAGTACTTTTCTAGATCCAAGTTTATTAATAGTCATTCAAACTTTCCCAAGATGCGGCCTATGAAAAAGCTGTCCTCTCTGCAATGTGGGAAGGATACTTTTGTATACTAATTAAATACATATATTTTTTCAGTAGCATTTTGTATAACATTTTTGTTCTTCTATGAAGTAAAAGACATCTCTACAGATGAAGTGGTAGGTGTCATGTATGTGTCAGACCAGGAACTAGATAGTCTGTATTTTTTTAAGGTCTAGGAGCTAGTACCCAACATATGCTTTCATTTTAGATGGCAGTTGGCTAAAGGTGTAATAAATGCAAAGGAGATGTAAATTTTGCAGCGAGATCCTCTACGAGGTAAGGTCCTTACAGGCCCCTGTGACTACATACTAGCAGCGGTCTGAAAGCCTGCTGCGAGTATGTAATTAAGCCACCCCTTTAACCCCTTAATTGGCTCCCGTGCTGTCTGTATACATTACCTGTCTCCTTGCTCTACTGGGTCCCGGCTTCCTGCTCTGCCCCCCCCCCCAGCCTGTGGCTGCATCAGTGCAGCAACAGTGGCTGCGGCTGGGCAACACACTGATTGGCTGGGCGGTAGAGCAGGAAGCCAGGACCCCGTGCAGCAAGGAGACAGCACGGGAGCCGATTAAGGGGTTAAAGGGGTGGCTTAATTACATACTCGCAGCAGTCTTTCAGACCGCTGCTAGTATGTAGTTACAGGGACCTGCCAGGACCTTACTTCGTAGCGGATCTTGCTGCAAAACTCGCAGTGAAATTTCCACTGCGGGTTGTCCTGTGTAAAGGCACCCTTAGGGTGCGAGCACACTACGGAATTGCGGCGGCGCGCATTTCCACCCGTGCCATAGACACTATTCTATGCACAGGTGGATTACGCATTTCGCCGAAAGAAGTGACATGTCAATTCTTTCGACGGAACGTGGAATCCGCCCGTGCACAGAATAGTGTCTATGGCACGAGCGGAAAAGCGCACCGCCGCGTGCGAGGACGAGCGACGGATTACGCCGCGGGTTATACGCGGCAATTCCGTAGTGTGCACGCACCCTCAAAGTGGACTTTTCCCAGCTTGTACACATGGCTTTTTTTTTCCTTGCACAATGCCATCTTTCATGAGCTGTATTCATGTGTCTTTTATGTGGATTTTGCCCACAGATTTCATTCTGCGATTCCCACTGGCATAACACCCCCCCCCCCCCCCTACACACACACACACTGCATAGTCCCTATGTTTGACCAAATTCCCTCTTTGCCCCCTTATTTTCCCTCTTTTTGACCTGGAATACAGATTTGCAGTAATAACTTTCTATGTTGCACCACGACTTAATTCCTAACTGTATACTTCAACCCAGCTTGCATATTGCTCCATCATCTGGTGCCATTTGGATCCTGAAAATTGTTATATTCAGATCACTCATGTGATAATGGTTAAAGGGAACCAATTACCCCAATTGGGCTGAAATGGTTCCCAGGAGCGCTGCATAAAGCTCCTGCAGCAGCTGGGGCACGTAGCAGCCATGGCTGCAGAAGGAGCTTTATACCAGAGATAAAAAGAGTTTTATTCTCTGGCCACGTGACAGACACGGACGGGAAAGTAGTCATCTGGGTGGCTCCGCGGGATGATTGACGGGCAGAGAGGCAAGTAATGGACCTCTCTGCCTGTCAATCATCCCCTCGGAGAGCGATGACAGGCAGAGCGTGGTGACTAGATATGCAGCCGGAGAATAAAACTCTTTTTTTCTCCGGTATAAAGCTTCTGCTGCAGCTGCGGACAGTACATGCCGCGGCTGCTGCAGGAGCTTTATACAGTGCTCCTGGGAATCATATCAGCCCAATTGGGCTGACTGGTTCCCTTTAAAGCGATTCTGTACCCACAATCTGCCTCCCCCCCCCCCAAACCGCTTGAACCTTCAGAAATGTTCTAGGGGCATTCCTAATGATGAAGAGGGTCGGGAGGAGGGACGGAGGGGTGGTGCAAAGTTAGGGCACACACACTCTGGGCCTTGGCTGCTTGATTCAAGGCTGCAAGTTTAAAAGTTGTTTTTTTAGGACAATTACTGCATCACCTGCCGAACGGACCCCAGGACAGATCTTGGATTAAAAGCAGCTATCTAAAGGTACAAGTGGTTTGGGGCGGGCAGATTGTGGGTACAGAGTCGCTTTTAAGTTTCAGTTTCAGAAGACTTTTGACATGCCATATAAAGATATCAGAAGTTTTCAGGGACTTGGAAGTCTAGGTGATGAGACTCCCACTGAACAACAGAACAAGCACAGAGAAGCACATAGCTGAGTGCTGTTTCTCCCTGCTGTCTTTGCGCTCCCTGGACCCATAGAGGACATCTTCAGCAGTGCAGGGAGAAACAGCACTCAGCTGAGTACTTCTGCCAGCTCCTTCTAGCGATCTCATCCCCTAGACTGTTAAAAGTTTTTAAAACAACAATTACAATTTAAAGGAGTTGGCCACTTTAAAGTAAAATAGTTCAGTGTACAGTATTAGTAAGTGTACTCACTGCACTTACTGATAGACGCTCCCTTTGTACCTTATACAGCTAATATCAGACTCCCCTCCTCCAGGCTGTACTGCCCTGCTCTGTGGTGTTTCTGTCCATAAGATGGCCGACATGGAAGAGCATGTGACCATGCCATACCCCCCATGGTCACATGCTTCTCCATGTCGGCCATCTTATCCACTGATAAGATGGCCACTCATTACAGAGCAGGGCAGCCCAGCCTGGAGTAGGGGAGTCTGATTTTAGCTCTATGAGGTACACAGGCAGCTGCTGTTAGTATATGCAGTGACTACACTTACTAATACTGTACACTGAACAATTTTACTATAAAGTGGCCAACCCCTTTAAATTAAAAAGTATTCAGGCATATAGAAATGCATGTTAAAACATAATTTTTTTTTACAGTAAACCATAAATGTCCCTTTTTGGCTTTCCAAAATGTTGGGAGGTATGCATTTGGTGAAATCTGCAGTCGCAATAGCTTCAAAAATCCACAACAGGGAATGCTACAGGGAATGTGCAATATTCCTACAATGGGCTGTGGATCTTTTCTGCTACACGAATTAAGATTAGGAAAGATCTTTTCCATTGAACTGGACAGTACTCTGTTGCGGATGTACAGTACTTCATGTTAACCCAGCCAAAGGGAGCATTTCCAATAATTGCATTATGTTATGGATTTGCTGTCTATGCAATTTCTTAATATTGAATATGCAGTAACTGCAAACATAGCATATTTTACCAGTGCAAGTGATGGGGACTTAAGAGAGCTCTTTGTAAATTTCAGAATTCTGTACTTCTAATGGGTAAAGTACTTTTAATTTCTACTTGTTTATTTTTAAATTTGTTTTTATTTGCTTCATTTATTTGCTTATTTTTCCATCTGAATATCAGGAATTGGATTAGCATCTTGGGTTTAGCATAGATTTGTATAAAGACAAGCTAATAGGGACTATAACTTGAAGCCTAAATTCTCCTAGAAGATCCAGGAATCACCATGATGAATACAAAAGTGGCTTATTTCTGCAGATCCTAAGATTTTATTTCCAGCATCTTGATATTTCCCTCTTTTAGATTTAATCTCTATAATGTGTTACTCTCTATTGTCCCTGTGAATTTGTTGACGGACAGTAATTGGGTCACTGCATTGAAATGCCTACTATAAGCTCGGAGTTCTCCTTCCTTGTTGTCATGGCAACCACGGTGGTCGATTAAACATGCGCAGATCAGGTCGAAGCCGTGAGTTAACAAGTGCTTCTGACATAGAAAGGAAAAAAAAAAAAGAGGGAAGTGTATTAGCAATGGCACAATTTTGTATCACGGCTTCATCTAGCTAAATAATTTATTGTACAATTTAAATAAAAAGTAAGCACATTGGAGATAAAATGGCTAATAACTATACAGTCTGTATATTATCTACCCAGTATCCTGCTGTAGTAGACTCTATGATCATAAATGAAATGTAGAATAAACTTCTGGGGATGGAGAGAAATCAGTCAGAAATAGGAAGAAAAGCCTGGGCAATGGGAGTGAGGCTGAAGGAAGCATCGCTGTGTCCAATGTCAGCACCTCTTTGTTCTAAGCACCTGCACTAAGCAAGGACCTTTCTCCTTCTAGACATTGTAATCTTTAGATAATTAGGAATGATTGTCTCAGGAGGATTAGGGACTGTTGTGCCTGAAGTCTAACAGATGGGCAGACGAGAGTTAGTGTATTCTGCAGCGCACAAGTGTTTTCTGGAGACAAAAGGTGCATTGCTAGAAAGGCGGACATGGATTTTTATACCACACTATAAATAACAATGTGACGGCCTGAAATGAATATATAGCTTTTTGTGAATAATAGGAAATGTACATGACGACACAACATGCTGTATTTTACTAAGGATATATGGACAGTGTATTGTATAGTTCTATATGTTTCTATATATACCACCATGCATTTTTATGTAACCCAAAAGAAACAATGTAGTCAAAGTGTATATTATCTCCATTGATCACATGTACATGTGCAGGTCATGATTCCTCTGTTTACATTAAAGGACGTCTGCTGTCAAAATGCTTGCCGTCATGGGAGAATCTTATAATAAACATATTCTGCTCTATGGGGCCATGACCCAGATCTTATTTAACATCTAAAGTATACACACACACACACACACACACACACATACTTATACGGTGTGTGTGTGTGTGTGTGATATATATATATATATATATATATATATAAAAATTAAAAAAAAAAAAAATTTTTGTAGGACCTTATAATACAGCTGGAAATTTGGAAATATAATTTAAAGGGGAACTATCAGCAGGTTGGACTAATCTAAACTGCTGATAGCTCCCTATTGGGCAGGAGGCGAAGGGGATGAAGGTAAGCCTCTTACCTTCATCCTCGGCGCTGTTCCTATTAGTAAGTCATTTACTCCTTGGTCCAATGTTGCCCTAGTGCTCCAAACAGTCTTACCAAGACGTAAAAGACTAACTGCATGAAAACAGCGCAGAGGATGAGGGCAAGAGACCTGCCTTCATCCTCTTTGCATCCTCCACAATAAGGAGCTATCAGCAGTTTAGATTCGGCTAACATGCTCATAGTTCCCTTTTAACAAAATGAGTACTGATAAATATTTTATAAGGGTTTCCAGCTGTAAAGTGGTCATCCAAGCATTTTTATTTTCCTTTAACAATTTAGCCTCAGAGTAAAAAAAATAAAAAAAAACCACACACTTACCCTCCTATCTCCACTACCGCTAGTAACGTGGAACTCCTGTCCCTGTTATGCAATGCTTCTGGGTACAAGGAGGTGATGTCATTGGCTGAGCAGACATTGGAGCTCCATGATACTGGCAACAGCAAGGAAAGTGTTTTTTTTTTTTTTTTTTGCACCTTTTGAGCATTATTAAAAATAAAAAAATCTGCTCAATAACATTTTTAATAGTCCTTCTTTTATTTATATAGTGGCAACATATTCCACATACAGAGATTGTCATCACTCACACCAGTCCCTGCCTCTAAAGGGAAACTAACAGCGGGTTAGAAAACTCCAACCTTCTGTTATGTTCACATGGACCTGGGGATGTTGAGGCTGAAGGTCATTGTCTTCCTTCCATTTTCAGTAAATCTTTACTTTATTCAACATGTAAGTAAGGTGGTGTAGCACACTGGAGGTTGGGCTACTGCCTGCTTTTGAATATTCATTATATGCTCTGCAGTGATGACCTACAGACTGACATCACTGCAATACGCAACGCACAACCTCTATGTGGCTCTAAGGGAACCTAACAGTAGGATAAAGTCTTCCAACCTGCTATTAGTTTCCCTTTAATGGAGCTCACAATGTAAATTTCACATTAACCCATCAGTATGTTTTGGAGTGTGGGAGGGAACTGGAGTATGAAGAGGAAACTCACATAAACATGGGGAGAACATATCTGATTCTCCAGTCCAGAAAATCCATTTTCACATATTCAATTAGGTAATTTTGAGATAATAGTAGAAGGTTTCCTGCTAGAGGATCTAGAGAATCTGTCCTGCTTACCACAGACAGCTCATTGACTTGACTGGGCACTGTGTAATTTCCTCTCCAATGATGCTGCATGGAAATGAGAACTTAAGGTCCTACTTTCGGCTGTAGAGTGTTTCTAGCAACACTTCTTGCCAATAATTGCCCCCATGTTAAAGGCCTCTTAAAGCAAATGTAACATCAGGTCCATTCGCTTTGAGACCTGCCCATGGATAGAACGGCGCCAGAGTGGGGAAGTCCTTTTTTTGACCTGCGGCTCGGTGTTCGTGTATGACGCCATTCCATTTATGGGCATTGGGCCGGGGGAGAAGCACTGGAGGGGGTCTGCCTAGCCCCCAGTGGGAGGACACCCCTGCCCCTCTATGGCACGGCCTCATTGATTCTAATAGAATAGAACAGTGCCGGGGCAGTAGACTAATATGAAACTCATTAAATAAGTACATTGGAATCCTTTTAATTACACATCCATTATACAGATGTGAATATAGTCTCAGGGTGACAGGTGCTACCGTTACCCATTAATCACCAATAGGCTACAGTATAATTATCCATTTAATGGTTACATGAACAAAAGTTATTTAAAAAGCTTTTGATATAGCCATTAATGGGATGACATATAAGGCTAGGTTCTTACTTGCATAGAGGCTTCTTTCAGGGCCTCTGTCACAAAGTCTATTTGGTGCCACAGTGCTGAGCTGGACGATCTGTTCAAGAATGGATAACAAAAGGTCCAGGCGGATCCTGAAAGTTCCTCTTAATTTCAATGGAGTTTATTGGGTTTTAGTTTGGTTTCTATAATTTGAGCAGGATGTTTTATCTTTCTCAGTCCAGCAAAATAAAAAGAACTTGGAGGCAAGAGTTGTGCTGTCTGTGGAAGAAAGTGGCCATGTTTCTCTAACACAGAATAACCCCTTTAACAACTATATACCAGGAACATCTGACTAGACCTGCCAATTAGGAGATATTCTGAATAGTCATATAGCCATCATGATTTGCCTTTTGCTCAAATCCTTACACCTATCCAATGTTTCCTGCTTCCAACACCTCAACATCAGGATCTGACTGTCCACCTGTTGCCTAATATGTTGTACTCCATTGTAATAGGATACTAATATATAGTTCTTATCCTTGGACAAGCACCCAAACGAATGGTTGCGAACATGACTGCAACTCTGAATGACTACATCACTAATTATGTTTGAAATTTTTGTTTTATGTTTCAAGATTTGAACAAATAACTGAATCACTATAATTATGGATTGGCTCTACGTAGCTGCTGTCATTTTGGGGGCTTTTCAGCTTTGCTTAACTCATTTTAAGCATATTTAATAACGCGGGACATAGTGCATTTATTGTTTTGCCAAGCAAATGTGTTACAAATAATCCGATTCAAATAAATATATTTATTGTGGATTTAATCAAAATCTGGTGGTGACATTGTACAGCAAGACATCATTTCTGTTACTCTTGGTAAATAATACTGCTTTTTATAGGTATTCTTTAATGGATCCATGATACAGTACCACTGACACTGTTGGAGTACATCTGTATGTATGGATCTGTCATGTATCTCTATATAAGGGCAGTATGCAGTAGGTTTTAAGGGGAGATGCATACCTTGAAGATATGTAGAATTTTACGATTTCATTCAGTATTGTTACATAAAAGGTTCTCTCTACAGGGACTCCTTTATAGAGTCAATGAGTCCTGCTTTCACTCCCACACAGCCTGACTAACAGCTTTCTGTATATCACTATGTATATAGGGATAGCTGTCAATCAGCATTGTGTGGGAGGAGGAGGCAGGAGGCACACACTTTCTCCATGAATCCTTGTAGAAAAAGCTTTTTCAATATAAAATAAAATTTGGTAGGTGAGTATGTGAAAGCCAAATGCAGTACTGTTTTCTCCTGTTGTAGTTTTTCCCCTGACTTCTTTTTCAGTTACTGCTTTTAAAAATGTTTAAATACACATAGATATAAGTATAAATATGAATCCATATCCACTCCTCTGATCCACCCACAACCACAGAGAGAAGTGTTTATCCATAAACCCACACATGCATACATTTATACTCCTACCCCCTCAATTTATAAATATATGGTACATACAATGCTATCTTATTTAACAGCTGTTGCCATTTTAAGACACATGGACAACTGAATGCACCTAATTGCCATTTGCAACAACGGCCGTACCTTGTACGGAGTGGAACACTGCCTATTCTTCTAAGGGATCCCGGCTGGAGCGTATACACCTAGCGTACGCTCCGGCCAGGATCCCATGCGGCGCCGTAAAGAGCTGACATGTCAGTTTTCTGCGGCCGCAATTCAGTGAATTGCGGCCGTAGAAAGACGTGTCAGTTCACACAATGAAGCGAGCGGCTCCGGCGGCTTGCTTCATTGTGTGCTATGAGAGTTCTGATGCAGGCACGCACTGATGTGCCCGCATCAGAACACTGCGGCCGGAAGATCTTCCGGCCGATACTGCAGTACTGGCTGGGATGATCTTTGCAGAGGGCGGGTCACGGAACGGCCGGTCTTTTACGTAGTGTGAACATAGCCTAAAGCTGTATTCCACACTGGTCAGCCTTTATAGACCATTGAAACCAATTATCAGCTTTCTCACAGCTCGATTAGGAGAACACCCATCATTTTGACAGGTGTTCTGCTCCTCTATAGTAAGTGGTGATCTATATAGATCACTGCTTACTCTCTGACCCCCAGGGGTTAAAGGTCATTTTATAGTAACATTTTTCAGCGATCACCGCGGCCCGCTAATAAGCCATTTAAAGGTATCTTTCAAAAATGACAGCTGCATTTAAAAGGCCTGTGTCCCCCGCCCATGCGATCACGGAGGGGCGATCCCTGCTTGTTGCTGGGCCGGGGCTCTGCACTGTAATGGCGCTGATCCCAGCTCTGCATTCCATTGCTCTGGGCTCCGGCAGCCCCGAGCAGTGGATCACTGATGTCGTGGATCTATGTAGTATATATGTACTGCATTGATCTCTTTGAGAGATCAGCGTAGTTATAATGGAATTCTAGTTACTGTGTAAAAAAAAAAAAATTTTTTTATTAATAAAAAAATCCCCTAATAAAAGTTTAAATCACTCCCCTTTACCCATTTTATAAATAATAAAAAAAAACATATTTACTGTAGCCCCACTATTAAATTAGTAAAAGAGCAATTTTAAGAATTTTTTTTTTTTAAGTTTTACATTTTTTAACAGTCGGCAGTTAAAATAAAAGTTATATAAGTTGCATCATTGTAATGATACTGAGTTGAGAAACATATATAATGTCAATGTCAATTGCGTCTTTTTTTATTTATTTCACCGTGCAAATAATTTGGTTCTGGTTTCGCTGCATGTTTTATGGAAAAATTAAGTCTGTCATTGCAAGGTATAATTGGTGTTGCAAAAAATAAGGGATCATGTAAGTCTGTAGGTGAAAAATGCAAGCACTATGGCCTTTTAAACATGAGGAGAAAACAAACAAAAGCGCAAAAACAAAAATTGGCCTGGCCATCCAAGGGTTAAATAGTGATGCTGTGCATTCCTACTTAAGTTAAGTGAGGATGCACAGCATCACCACTTAACCATCTGGGGAGTTAGACAGTAAACAACAATTTATATAGATAAGTAACCCTCCCAGATATGTATAGATTAGCCTAATTAAACCCCCCAGATACATTTAGTTAACACCCCCTCTCCCAATTTATTAATCAAATAAAAAATCCCATTCATCTCCTCTTTGTTCCAGTACTGCAGCTGGCCCTATTCTTCCTTCCTCTTCGCTCTGGCTCTGGACACCTCAATCACACACACACACGTCCTCTCCTGCAGGTTGCACACAATGAAATTGCGGTCCCACGGTAGATGACGCGCCCTGCTCTACAGTATAGGAGCAGGGAATCCCTGCACCTTTACGTACATTACACAAAATGCTAGAAGGATTTCAATTTACTCTTGGGATGCCCTGCTTCTGTTCAATGTAAACACACAGGTGGCATACACCAAAGGCTGCTTCCATGGTATGTACTGACATCACCCATAGCCTGCTATTGGCCCATACTGTACCATACTATAAAAATGTTGTGGCATTAATAAATCTGTTCAATATTTTACAAGATTATATTTCAGTTCTTTGCTTTACTTACTATGCATGATAACTGAGCTGTCCAGGTTAATGTTTTTACATTACTTCTGGTCCACAACTGAGATGATTCTGCTCTAGAATAGGTCTAGTCCATTTATTTTTCAGTAGTAGTTATTTCTTTTACACTATGAACTCTGTTATGTCACCCAGGGCAGCAAATACTTCTTTATAATTGATTTATTTGAAGAAGGCTCTAGATCCCTTGACAGATGGCATTGTAATGGTGACTTAGTCTTGTTTAGTTTAGTATTCCCAAAGGTAAGGCTGTTAAACACAATACTGTCAGAAACATCAGCAAAAACCAAGATCTGACATATCCTGGGAATAGTTATCACACTAGACCTATTAGGGAATAAAGGTTCACCTACTGTATATATTTTTAAAGGGAACCATTCACTACAATTTTGCATTCTAACTTTAGAAAAAAAGTCCTAATAAAGCTTGTTGCAGTCTGTTTCACCATATATTGTGAGCATTTCCAGTTTCCTCCTTCTGCCCAAAAACATACTTATATTCCTCACTTCGCCTTATGCAAATCAGTGTTATCTAGGCATTTGGGCGGGGTCTATCTCTGAAGAAATCACAGCTCCTAGTCTGTAGTAACACCTCTCTGAGATATAAGCAGGCCTTTCTAGGTGTGATTGACAGTCTAGGAGCCTGCTGCATCATTGCCAAAATCCCAAAGAGGTGTGACTACTGACAAGAAGCTGTGACTACCTCAGAGATAGATCCCGCCCCAATGCCTAGATAACACTGATATGCATATGGTGTGGGAAGGAATATGAGTATGTTTTCAGGCAGAATGAAGAGATGGGAAATGCTCATAGTATATGGTGTGAAAGACTGCAGCAAGCTTTATTAGTCCATTTAAAAAAAAAAAAAACTTAGAATGCTAAATTGTGGTGACTGGTTCTCTTTAAGTTTATCAGTAATTTTAGATATAGATGAACAGTTGTGCATAACTTTAAAGTGAATTTGCCAGCTGCAGGTTCCAAACTCCTGACACTGATAGCTGTAAGGTCAAGGAGACAGGGATAGGAGGGCTGTGGTGTCCTACCACAGGTGTTGCTATTGGTTACACCCTTCGTAAAAGGCTGTACTTATTGTATACATGTGGTGATTAAGGTAATGATAAAGTTTTGCCACTAGATGTCGCTGTATTAGATGTATGTACTTAGATGTTGCACGGCTGAAGTATGTAAAGGGTTATTGTTTATCTGCGTGTCACATGGATCTGTGAAACTGTAGGAATTTGCTCTTCTTCTCTCCTATCATGTTTCTCTTTACTTCTTCTGTTGCACTCTTCACCCACTAACATAGCACTTTAGATATGCTGAGGAAGGAAGTCACATGGGTAGAGGAGGTGCATCGCTCTTTTGGACATTGTAGAGGAAGGACGCAAGCTCGATAGCTCTCTATAGTGGTACTCTCTGGGCCCTGGCCCTCTGCCAGGTCCCCCACTCTCAAGTGGTTCAGTCTTAGTGAAGTCCCTGTAGGAGTAGGACGCAAGACAGGACACAGCTAACAGTTTCTACTCAGTAACGCTACACAACACTATGCAGTGTTAAACCCCTTTCAGGAGAGGACAAGTCAGAGACAACCTCAACCACACACCATAGACTAAGACAGTCACAGTGCAGGACAGTATCCACAGACAGCAGTAGGCTAGGAACTGATCCGGATAGAGCAAAGTTGCTAAGGCCTATGAACTCTATCCCGCAACATGGTTGACAGCAGGGAATCCTCAGCATTTCACTCATCCCAGGTAACAAGGTCTGGGGCCTTGTGTCATCCTCATAGGATGGCTCAGCCAACACTGGTGGGCATTAGGTGGTGCGAAGACCCAAAGGTCAATACAGGGGCACAAGTATTCTCTTCTTTTTCTTCTAAGTATTCTTCTACCTCATTCTCCAACATCCCGGCAGAGCACAGTACTAATTGGGTTGAGACTCTCACGACATCCTCCTTTCTGCTACTCTGATTCTATGTGTCTCTTAGCATGCTACTCAGTTCACACAACTGTACCCTCTACTACATTCCTATCACAGATCTGGTTGCTGTATAGTCAAGTATTTGTCTACAAGTATTATCAAGTGTATTATTAAGTGATTCCTCAAGAGAAACCTATACTGTCAAAGCAAAGCTGTATAACTTGCTGCACACAAGTACCTTTCAAGTAAAAATGAGGTTATTTATGATAAAGAGACTTTGTGGTTCTTTTCCTCTCACCGACACAGTGTACACTACAGCCTTGGGACATTTCCTCTTTCTGTTAATGGCAGTTCCGATAGTCTGGGAGGGTCACTACACCACTCTGACCAACCCGGATATTATCCCAAGGGTCCCCGTAGTAACCCGGCAGGACACTGTTCACAGGGGAAAAGATACAACCAGCCTTCTTAAATAAAAGCAGGTGTGCCAGCACACCTGTGTGCCCAACTGGCACTGACATTAACGTCTGGCTGTATCTCGGCCAACCACCGCCGGATTGGCGTCACACTTCACCACCAAGCAAATGACCGTCCGATCCTCAAACACAACATCCCAGGGAGTCACCACAGGGGTAGCGAGGAGGTAGCACTTCAGTCTTGGGAAGACTTTATTGACAAAATAAATGATTTTTTCTACATGCTTGAAGCTCCAACTAATATATGAAAGGTACCTTGCAACTTCTTGCCTTAACAAAGTCAGCAGTTTGGATTGTGAATTGCATGAGGAGGCTGTTCATCATGCAGCAGTTCAGGAGCTTGGGAAAGGCCGTTAAACACTTTACACTGAAGAATAAAAGCATTTTTTAATATTATGGAAGCGCATATAGATATTACAGCTAACTAATGGTTTTGGCAGTATAACCCAGTAAACATCAGAAAATACTTAAAGGGGTTACCCACGATTACAATTCATCTCCATTCACTTCAGTGGTACTGAGCTGCAAAACCACACCCAAACTGAGACAAGAGTTGCTGTTTCTGGAGAAATGCAGTCATATTTTTCTAAGTCTGGATAACCCCTTTAAGAAACTAGGGAAACCAAAGAAGTAGAGAGATACAGAAACACTAGGTACAGACTCACAGGGCATTCACTATAATCTTTAAAGAAGTACACAAGCCGAACATCCTTCAGGGAGTGGCTAAATAATAGGAACAAATAAAATTATCCAGATCTGAGAAAACGTGATCATGTGATTTACAGCTATGGATCTATTCTATAACGCATAGCAACTATCCCAAACAACTAGAAGACAGGAGAATGTTTATTATGGTTTATTTATTTTTTTTTTTTTTTTTTTTAAATTTGTTTTTATTAGATTTTTAAACAGTTTTACAACAGTAAGGCCTATATTTGGCCTTAAAAAACCATAAGCAATGAACATAAATAATAAATGGAAACAAAAGAAAGAACAACAAATGAGAAAAAGAAAATTATGCATATCAGCCATAACATAATGAACTTAACAGTTCTTCAAGATAACCTGACAGACAATGTTGACTATGAATCCAAACCCAAACTAGCATACATGCTAAAATGGGAGGAGGAAATGGGTACTTCCTTCACATGTGAACAATGGTTTTCAGCTATTATGGTTTATTTATAGGTTGTACACTCCACTTAATCAATTGTGTTTTGGTTCTCTGCAAAACATGTAGGACAAATCTTTGAAGGAATGATAGTAGTGATGAGCAAACTTATGGAATGCTTAGGTTTGTCCGAATCCTAACGCTCAGCATTTGACTCCTGTGGGCTGGAGAAGTTGGATGCAGCCATAGGGCTGCCAGGAAAACATGATTACAGCCGATGGAGATCACAGCGAGTCGAAGAGTGAGGAATATAAAGTACAGTAGCATATTTTTCACTTTATAAGACATACCCAATGAGAAGACACACCTAAGTTTTAAAAGGGGAAACATGGGTAAAAGTGGAGTTTGATTATTATGTAATGGTGGTGATGTGTAATTGCAGCTCAACTCCTATTTAAATGAAGTTACAGCTGTGTGAATCTATGGCCGAAATGTACCATGGTTGCTCAGTTTGTAATGGGAGCATTGGTGCCAGAGAGTTAACCATCAAAGAGCTAAAGCTTATTAAGGGTTAACTCCCTGGCACTACTGCTCCCAGAAAAAAGGGAAACTGCACCTATGGTTGGTGAGAAGAAAGAAAGTGGAGCGGCAGCACACAGATATTGCAGTAGAAAACGGTTAACAGAAGCAGCAATTGAGGACAGATCACCCATTCCCACGCATTGTCTTCTTCAATATCTGTGTGCTGCCGCTCTGCTTTCTCTCCTCTTGCTGACCAGAAATGCCTGGTGTTGGAGGCCAGGACAACGACTTTAGTGGCAATTGGGGCCAAAGGCTGTGCAGGGGAGGCCTTGAGAAGAGCCCCACTGTCCCAGGCAGGCTGGCGGCAGGGTTCCTCCCTCCCCTGGGACAGGTACAGCAGGAGGTAGCAGCGGCTTGCAAGTGTAGAGTGCAGGGCCACTTTAACCAGAGGGCAAAAGGTGCATCTGCACCGGGCCCACTGGTTAAAGGGCCCCCCCGAGCAGGACCGGCCTTTGCTATGTGCGACCAGTACGGTAGCACAGGGCTCAGGCTGCCAACCTGTCAGCGGGGAGCACCATCAGGATGGGTAAGTAATTCATCTACTTACCCCTTCATGGCGCACCCTGCAGGGACCCACTTCTGCACTCTGCACAGTAACTATGAGCGCTTGTAACGAGCGCTCATAGTTACCATGCAGCAGTACTGACAGAGAGGGAGCCATTGGCACTCTCCTTCTGGTGTCGTGAGTATAAGTGTTTTTTTTAATGGTATATGCTATATGGGAAGGAGAGCACAGGGGGTCTATATACTACTGAGAGAGCGCAAAGGGAGGCTATATACTACTAGGGAGCACAAAGTGGGGGTCTATATTCTACTGGGGGAGCGCATGGGGGCTATATACTACTGGAGATCGCATAGGGGTCTATATACTACTAGGGGAGCACACAGAAGAGCTAGATACTTCTGGGGGAATGCACAGGGGGGCTGTATACTACTGGTGGAGCACACAGGGGGGCTATTTACTACTGGGGGAGAGCACAGGGGGCTAAATACTACTGGGGGAGAGCACAGGGTGTCTATTTACTACTGAGGGAGCACAGGGGGCTATATACTACGGAGGAGCACAGGGGGGCTGTATACTACTGGGGAGCACAGGGGGGCTATATACTACTGGGGAACACAGGGGGGCTGTATACTACTGGGGAAAACAGGGTGCCTATATACTACTGGGGGCAGTACACAGGGGTGCTATATACTACTGGGGGAGCACAGGGGACTATATACTACTAGAAAGTGCACAAGGGGGGTATACACTACTGGGGGAGCGCACAGGGCTCTATATACTACTGGGGGAGTGCACAGGGGGCTATATACCACTGGGAGACCGCACAGGGGTCCATATTCTACTGAGGGAGCGCACAGGGGTCTATATTCTACTGAGGGAATGCACAGGGGTCTATATACCACTGAGGGAAAGCACAGAGGGGCTATATACTACTGAGGGAGCACACAGGGGTCTATATACTACTGAGGGAATGCACAGGGGGCTATATACTACTGGGGGAGTGCACAGGGGACTATATGCTACTGGGGGAGTGCACAGGGGGGGCTATTTTCTAGTGGGGGAGCGCACAGGGGGGCAATATACTACTCGAGAAGCGCACAGGGGGGCTATATACTACTGGGGGAGCACACAGGGGGCTATATAACTGGGGGAGCACACAGGGGGCTATATATAACTGGGGAGCACACAGGGGGCTGTATATAACTAAATGAGCACACAGGGGGGCTGTATATAACTAAAGGAACACATGGGGGTGTAAATAACTGGGGGAGCACATAGGTCTATATACAACTGGGGGCAGCACACAGGGGTTCTATATACTACTGGGGGCAGTACACAATGGTTCTTTATACAACTGGGGGCAGCACACAAGGGGTCTCTATACTACTAGGGACAGCACAATGGGGTCCATAAACTACTTTGGGCAGCACAATAGTGTCTATATGCTACTGGGGCCAGCACAATGGTGTTTATATACTACTGGGGGCAGCACACAAGGGGTATTTACTACTGGGGGCAGCACACAAGGTGTATATACTACTGAGGGCAGCACACAGGGCTCTATACTACATTGAGGCTGCTCACAGGGGTCTGGTACTATGTGGGGACTGCACAATGGGGCCTACATTATATAGGGACCTTACTAATATACTGGGGCACAGAGCATACCTAATTATTAAGTTGGAGCATAAGGACACCTTAAAACTATGGAGGCACAGAGGGGTGTAACTACTATATAGGGGTTCAGGGGACCTAATTACAGTATGTGTTAGAGCCTAAGATGTTTCTCTGGCAGATTCTGGAGAGAGGATTCACAACCAGGAGAAGACTTCAAAGTGGCCCATGCTGGTTGGAGAGAAAGAGAAAAAGTGACATACTCTGATCAGAGAAGATGCCCCCTGTGAATCACTGGATGCAACTGCACTCTGTTATAGGGTTGTAGTGATAGGGGTCATGGTGTGGCGGTATTATGTAATGGTATCATTGGTGATATCTTTCTGTTTTGTTCAGAGCAGTTTTGATGTAATATGTAATCACTGTATAGTGGTAGGAGTGTTATAAGATAACTGCCGTATGTATTGGGGCTCTTAATACAGTGTGGGGTCACTTTCAGAGCATCATACTGTGTGTGGAGCACTGATTCGGATAACTCTTGAGGGCTTTGCACCGGGTCCACCAGTGTATTAAAACGGCCCTTGTAGAGTGGCTGTGCGTGGATTGGATGTGACAGATGTTGTCAGGAACATGTTCACTTTATAAGATTCACTTTAGAGGAAAAAAAGTGCTTCTTATAATGCGAAAAATATAGTAACTGTGCACTTCACCCAAACATATCTAGAGATCAATGGATGTCAAGACTCTCAAATCTAAACCAAATAAAAGTTTTCATATGTCTCAGTGACATGTCCAAAGATTTTCCTAATGACAGGGGTATCTTAGAAATGTTGGTTTTATCAGTAGTACCTGCATAGGTACCTAGATTGCCCCAATGATCTCTTGTAGTGAATGTTGGTTCATAGAATAGTCTTTACCTATTTTATTGCTCCAATGGTATGCTGGAACTAGTTGCGCATTAATCTCTGTAACAACAGTCTGTCATATATTTGTCCATAATACATTTGTCTTGCATCCCTTTACCAATGATATGATTTTGATGGTCAGGAGCAGAAGTCAAGGGAGAAAAGATTTAGGTATTTTTGCCCCTTCCTCCTTCATTTACACAGGAGGCACTTCCCAGATAGTGGGCTGCCCCTCCAAGTAATTAATGTCACATGACACAACCCCCAATCTTACACCTGCTGGTAATGCTGCATCTCTGGGTATATGTGACATGCCAGAGCAGCTAAGCTTAGCAAATGCAACCTTTACAACCCCTGCTCCTACCGTATACAGGTATGGGAAGTGCACAAAATAAAGTAGGAACAAAGTATGTGCTTGTAGTGTCTTGCCTTTGCTTTGCACTGAAAACATAAGCTACACCTAAGAATTAATGTTGTATGGCCTCCAACAGAGTAAAAGCCAACTAATTGCAGGCCAAAATTTAAGAGATTAATCAACAACCTGAAAGCATGAGCAAGGGCATATGTTTTTTTGGATGGATTAACATAACGAAGGCAACTTTTCTACATGGGAACAGTTTTATTATTCTCAAGGCCTTTATGTTGCTGTAATTTCAATATTACTTGGCCATCTGTGTGAAGTCTGAATGTGATATACGAGCACTGCACTGGATATGAGCATTGAGAATGATCATTTCATATTTAGTAATTATAGGAAAACAAAACCACATATATTTGTTTATATAAAGTATTCTTCTAGTGATTCATTTATTAAAACTGACTCACAAAAGATTAGTTTTGCTTTCCATAGCAACTAAACACAGTGCGCATTTGGTTATCAGGGCAGAGTAATGAACCCCTTTATGGTACATGATCATAGGGCTATCCCACAACGTTTTATCCCACAATGTTTTTTCATATGTTTTAAAATAACATATGGCATTTTAAGTTCAAGATTATGTCCGTCATTTCGCTGTTTGGTAACCCATCAGTGCAATGACAGCTGTTGGTACATTATTCTAGTTTGGGGTTACTAATTGTCCTTCGGATGTGTCTTTAATTGAAAAGTCCATTGAATGTTATAGTAAAAACTGTGAAAGAACGGTGAAAAAAGAAAAACTTTGTGCAAACAACTAAAAAATAATGTCTGTTTGCAAAAGACGTCCAAAAGTAATTGACATAATTAATATTTTGACATCCGCACAGATAGGGTCCGTCATTCCTTTGACTTCAGTGCGCTGCATTGAGGTCAATTAAAATGTGGCAATAACGGACTTCTTTTTAAAAAGAAAAAGTGAACCCCTGTTTACTTTTTTTTTTTACCTAGTGTGAACATAGCCTAGCTGAGATTTCAGTACAAAGAGGTTTGAGAACATACAGTTATATCACAATAGTTACTTGTGCTGGATTATTTGTGCTGGATATTATTCACCAAAATTCCCATACATGTAATTAGATAGATAGATAGATAGATAGATAGCACCATAGCACCATATTCATAGATTTTTACATTTTTAAATTTAGAAATATGGAAGTCACTAAAATTGTGAAAATACCCTAATATGGATTTGCATTCAAACAGAAAACCCTCACTATGAACTCATTTGTTCTGGTACCTGCATAGGCTCCTTTGGGATGTGGTTGCATGTTGAGGACAGATCATGTGGGGCTGTTAAGAAAATGTTGAAAACTGAGCTGGGCAATAGACAATAGAAAACCCTTCTGAATTCTGCAGGGAGACAAAGGTCTTGACTGTGCTGATCAGTGCAGTTCTATACAGGCAGACAATGTGAACCAAAGTGACTTTCGATTAATGCAAATTCCATCCAGTAAAGGTTGTGAATGCACAGCTCAACTTATGGTTGCCTTTCTATCACCTTGAGGCCCGCTGAACAAACAGGTCAATGATTAAGGGTATTCAGTCATTACTTTTGTTTCATTTCTGGGGCATTTGTTATGTCTACTATGTTTCTGTCAGAGCTGGGCAAAATGACCAATATTTACTTCAACTTAAATACTTCTATATGCAAATCTGTAACTGTATGTGTTACTGTGGGGTAACTCTTCAGTGCATGCCGCCCCTTTTATTCTATGCACATACATGTAACTACATTTGTCTCATCTAAATATAGTACTATAAAATATATCATAATAACATATATACCATATGGATACATAGCAAAGCTATTCATACATATAAACATACAGTAGCACCGCTATGCTATCCACATACAAACAGGTCTTTTTTTCTACAGGTAATAAGTTCAAATAGGTGCATTTCGTATAGAAAATTAGTGCAGAGCAGGAGGGGCTTCTCCAGGTCTGTGAGAGAAAGAATTATTATTATTATTTCTTTTTAATAGATTCAGTCTCTCATGATTGAAGTGCACCATAGAAATGACAGGCCTCTCCATTCTTTGTAGGTTAGAAAACTAATATTTGATGCTAGTATTCCCCACTATCTATCTATCTATCTATCTATTTATCTATCTATTTATCTATCTATCGATCCATCTCCTGGGTTATGTACTTTAAGATGAATAGGCTGCTGCTAGACCTTTCTGACAGAAGTTTGTCTCCTGTGGTCATAAAAAATCAGACATGTTGAAATCTAACACACTGATTCTTTTTTTCCTGCTGAAATCAGCCATAAAATTTTAAACACCTGCATAAGTGTTAGTTAGGCCAGATCTACCAAAATGTGCAGGTTCATATGACATCTAATGTGCATAAGCACCTCATGATGGTCTTTACTGTGCTACTGGTAATGCTGCCAAGGGTGCTAATGGTGACTAACACATTGTAAAGCAGTAAAGACTAGGTTCACACTATGTTTTTGCTGTCCATTTAAATGTAAACTCCACTTAATAAAATGTAACCATGTTGAATTCCTACCCATTATCTAAGCTTATTTGTGATAGGTTTCTATTACATGAACTGAGCCGTTTGTCTGCTGTACATCTTGACTTACACCCTGAACCCAGCTGTGGAAAATCCTCATTTCATGCTCTCCAATCCTCTGTCCTCCCTTCTGAGACCCAAGTCATATGATCTGTTTCCAGGCAAGCTGTAACACCTCATCTGTAACCCTGCCCACCACTAACATCCCACAAATTAGTGAGCAACTGGCCAAGGAGAAGGGAAACAACAAAACAGTGACAACCTTCTGAGTTGTATAGGGGAAATAAAACAGCTTTGTTTCATCTATAGCTTTCTTTCTACTCTATCAATATAGATGCATAGATAGACAGATGATAGATAGATATTTTGTTTACAGTGTAAAGCAGAAGCAGATTGACCCACAGAGGGGCGGATACTTGGCAGTTGGCTCTGAAGTGCAATGCATGCTGGAAAATGTAGTTTCCGGGCCTGCGCCATCTTGGATATAGAACGGCTTTTAGAAAAACCTGGAACTCAGGAATGGCAGCAGCTAGAAAGACAGGAGATGGCTCAAAATACTAGCTAGTAAGACTAGCCTAGTTTGGGGGCATTTATTTTTTTATCTTTTGGGTAGACTACCCCTTTAGGGATCTCTAAAATGAAAAAAAAAAAAAAAAAAGATGAAAAAAAATGATGCATTTGTGTGCATTTGTTTTGATCTGTTTTTCCATTGACTTTCATTATTAAAAAAAAAAAATCTAAGTGCGTGGTTTACCACATTTTTGTGTACGTTAAAAAAAGGGTGTGTTTTGAGAAGCTTTTTTTTTTTAAATGAATATCAATGGGAGAACGGTTCAAAATTCATGCATCCAAATCAGTTTTTTCATAGTTTCTCTCCCATTAATTGGATTTGTTAGACAGCAAAACGGAGTGTAAACCCAGTCTAGCACAATCCTTGATGTCAGATTTGGAGAACTAAGAAAAGATACCTAACCCCTTAAGGACAGAGCCTGAAATGAACGCTACAATTTTAAAATTTACGCTTTAGTTTTTTCAAGAAGAAGTGTTCCTTGTAATGGTGCCTTTCAATGTACGATAAAATTTATGACAAAACCCTCAAAATAATATTTACGGGGTGAAATTGGGGAAACAAATTACAATTCTGCAAAAGTTGTGGGGGGGGAGGGGTTCCTGTGCTTAAAGTGACACTGTCACCCCCTTTGTGCATTCTGACACAGGTGTAAAGGGTAAATTTAGCGTTTTTCATACCTTATTTCATATCATAGGTCATGGTGTTTGTTCACGTAAAAAGTGTCCTTTATCAACTGCAGATTGTATTAAGTGGGCGTGGCCTCACGGCATTAGCGCCACTTAGCTCCGCCCACAACGGCACCGTTGACCCCACCTCGTAAAGGGGTGGGTTCTAGACCTTTCGGCCAGCCTGTTCCAATGGCTGACGAGGAGGCGGGGCCAACTGTGACATTGTGGGCGGGGCTAAGTGACGCTAATACGGCACCGCCCACTTAACACAATCTGCAGTTGATAAAAGATGACTTTTTACTTGAACAAGCACCATGACGTATGATATAAAATAAGGTATGAAAACCGCTAAATTTACCCTTTACACCTGTGTAGAGATGTCAGAATGCAAAAAGGAGGTGACAATGTCACTTTAAGTAATGCACTTTACAGTAAAAATGACATGATACTTTTATTCTCTAGATCAGTCTGAATACAGCGATATGCATGTACTGTATATATAGGTAGCTCTTTTAATGTTTTACTATTTTTTAACAGTATTACTGGATTCACACTACGTATATTTCAGTCAGTATTGTGGTCCTCATATAGCAACCAAAACCAGGAGTGGATTAAAAACACAGAAAGGATCTGTTCACACAATGTTGAAATTGAGAGGATGGCCGCCATTTAATGGCAAATATTTGCTGTTATTTTAAAACAACGGCTGTTATATTGAAATAATGGCCGTTATTTACTGTTATATGGCGGCCATCCACTCAATTTCAACATGGTGTGAACAGAGCCTTTCTGTGTTTTTAATTCACTTCTGGTTTTGGTTGCAATATGAGGACCACAATACTGACTGAAATATACGTAGTGTGAACCCAGCCTTATTATTATTTTTTTTTTTTTGCGCCATGATTTCTAGTTTTTATCATTACCATATTTGTGTAGATCGGACGTATTGATCCATTTTTTTTATTTATTTAAAATCTAATAAATAAAAAATCTTCAATCCTGGCATTTTTCTTTTTCTTTTTTTTTTTTTCAGTTTTTTGTTTACACTATTCACCGTGCGGGAACACTATTGTCTTATTACTGGTACTGGTACGTCATGGGTCCTTAAAGGGTTAATCTTGGCGAGAGAATATCATTAATATGAAATGAACTGTCAAAGAGTAGGATATTGTTAGATAAAAAAGTGACTTCTCAGTTCTTTAACTTAATGCAATAAAAGAAAAAAAAAAGACAACTGAAAAATGTGAACAACTTTGAAAGGGACAAATTGTGATACCTCACCACAGGTTCTAAAGGCCACGTATTGTCGGGTGTTCCTGAGATTCATTAGTCACCATCTACTAAAAGTGGTCCATAGAGGGACAAAATGTACACCTGCAAAAAAATCAAGGTTGGCTGTGGCTCATTAATTTCTGGACTGATCCTACAGGAGATCTACTGTAAAACAAATTGCTGAAAAATGCAAATAAGTTTTCCAGGTAGGGAGGGTTTTTATAATAAGCTTGGTTTGCACTATATTTACCCGGACCGGTCCTAGGCTGCTGCTGGATTCCAGAGGGCTAGGTCTCTGCCTAAAGGGGTTGTGCCATGAAGAAAACTAGTCTGTAGTGATGCGTTATGTTCAATGTAACCTATTTCAAATATTTCCTAAAATGTATCGTTTGAGAGATATGGGGGAGATTTATCAAACATGGTGTAAAGTGAAACTGACTCAGTTGCCCCTAGCAACCAATCAGATTCTACTTTTCATTCCTCACAGACTCTTTGGAAAATGAAAGATGGAATCTAATTGGTTGCTAGGGGCAAATGAGCCAGTTTCACTTCACACCATGTTTGATAAATCTTCCTCATAGACTCCCTAATGCCCCTCTTTGCTGCTATTGATTTCATAATCTATTTCCCTTGGTTAAAGCGAATGTACCATCAGGTACAATGTTTTGGGTATTATACCCTAATGGATCGGCGCTGGTGCGGGGATGGCGGTTGCATGGTCCTTATCTGTATCGGGACTCTGCATCATAATTCATTATACTGGAGTGAGCTCCCACATGATCAGAGCACTACACTATTGAACTGACACAGCTCTGTTAGTTCTGTACAGTAATGTACTGATATTCGGCCATCAAACCGGCTATATATCACATGCAGCACACGGCTGTGTGTTTAAGCTATGTTCCCACAGTGCAGCTGAGTTTATTTTTTAGGCTATGTTCACACTATGTATGTGTGTGGCTGTATTTTTTATGCTGCTGGAAATGTGCGGCTGGAAATGTGCGGCTGAAACTACGGCCGTGGGAAAAAATAGACATGCGGCTGAAAACATACGGTCATTTACTTGGAAATCTGGTTCAACTAAAAATAACAAATAAAATCTTTAGAAAGTGATGCAAACACCTCTGGATGCATCTGGGAAAGCAGGGAAACAGTTTACAGGAATCGCTATTACCGGGGTTTGCGATCCTCTGCAGTAATGCCGATGCCTCTCATGGTTAATATATTTAATTAATCAAACACATTTTCGTTGTAATAAAGGTCCCTTTCATTGTTCAATAATTAAATTTAAACGAATCCATCATTTTGCAATTAAATATACTGTTAAAATAAATATATATATATATATATATATATATATATATAAATAAATGTATATTTATATATATATTTATTTTTTGACAGTATATTTAATTGCACAATAATGGATTCGTTTAAATTAAATTATTGAACAACGAAACTTATTGTATTACAACGAAAATGTGTTTTATTAATTAAATATTAATTAGTACAGGAAGCTCCATTAAGCCGTTAATTCATATTGCCGGCAATAGAGCATTCTGTACTAATCATCACTTTACTTTAATTAAAACATCAAATGTTTCTTTTAATTATGTTATCACAATAGCATTATTAGAAGAAACATTTAGAATTATATGTGCGCTCAGCTGATTGGCTGATCGGCTGAGCGCACATATAATTAGCGGGTCCGCAGCACAGTGACTTCATTGTGCTGCGGACCAGCGAAGAGACAACATCGGGGTGAGTATAGAGCTCTCCCCACCCCCTCCCCAGCACTGCACCCCTCCCAGCAAGGAAGGGGGGTCACTTAACCCCTTCCATAGGGGGTGGGGAGAGCTCTATACTCATCCCGATGTTGTCTCTTCGCTGGTCCGCAGCACAATAAAGTCACTGTGCTGCGGACCCGCTAATTATATGTGCGCTCAGCCGATCAGCCAATCAGCTGAGCGCACATATAATTCTAAATGTTTCTTCTAATAATGCTATTGTGATAACATAATTAGAAGAAACATTTGATGTTTTAATTAAAGTAAAGTGATGATTAGTACAGAATGCTCTTTTGCCGGCAATATGAATTAACGGCTTACTGGAGCTTCCTGTACTAATTAATATTTAATTAATAAAACACATTTTCGTTGAAATAAAATCAGTTTCGTTGTTCAATAATTTAATTCTAACGAATCCATCATTGTGCAATTAAATATACTGTCAAAAAATAAATATATATATATAAATATACATTTATATATATATATATTTATTTTAACAGTATATTTAATTGCAAAATAATGGATTCGTTAGAATTAAATTATTGAACAACGAAAGGGACTTTATTACAAAGAAAATGTGTTTTATTAATTTAATATATTAACTATTAGAGGCATCGGCATTCAGCATCATTGCCGGCTATTTTTGAAGTACTCCGTACGGACCTCCTGTCAATCCACGGCCGCATTTCCAGCCGCAAACAATGGTCTTGTTTATTTTTTACAAGTCCGTTTACGATAGGGCCGTAGATTCATACATAGTGTGCACTGTGCAGCCGTATATCGTATACTTTCCAGCGTACGCATGAACCGGAAAAATCCGGCCGATGATTTACCGCCCGCAATACAGCCGCACAGATACATAGTGTGAACCTAGCCTTAATGTGTACCTCCAGTGTTTTTTGAAAAATGACTATTGTGCAGCATTGTGCAGTAATGTTTCTAATATACTTTACTGTAGAATTTGGTGCCGGAATATATTTCTGAGCACCTATTTATTCACCCCAACACATGTAACTATGCATTAGGGGAGGAGATTCCCACTGTCTCCATAGCTCCCAGATCCATGGAATTACGTAGGGCTGGGTCTCATACTGGAGACTGGTGCAATGTTGATGGAGTGAGATTGTGTTCTGGTGGGCTCCATAACACATTAAGGCTCAAATGACAATTCAATTACAACCCCACTATGCATTACATTTTAATAGTGGGAGTAGTGTTCTAATCTCTATGGGGCAAAGTTATCAAACTAAAAAGTTGTATTTTTTGGCGTAAAATGGCCATTTTACGCCACCTTCGCCATTGGGGCAAGGAGGGGGTGTGGAGGGGCGGAACGGGGGGCGCGGACTTTGGGTCCACTTCATTTATCATTATCAGTTTGCTACGAAAAATGATACTGAAACCTGCGCCAGCTCTGACCTGGGGTAGGTTTCAAATTTTTCGCACGGAGAGGCTCCGTGCAATTTGGATTTATGTAGAGGCAAATCGCCTCTACATAAATCCCCTGAGCTCCGGAGCTGCCGGACTTCATAAATGTCCCCCTATGTGTTCCCAAATGTATGTTAAAGAGAAACAAGTTAGGTACATGCTGCTGATTTTAGTTAGTTAAAGGCATATAGATGTAGCAGAGCTGAACCTGGCTGGTTATAAGATACAGATGTAGCAGAGATCTATTTAGTTATGGCATAATGACGTAGCAGAGATGAAATTGGCTAAGGCAGACAAGTGTAGCAGGGCCAAATTGGTGATTTAACTAGGTATGGACGTTCACTGGGATGTTACAGATTCAGTAGCTTTTGCAAATTCACAGATGGCACATGGTCCCTGGAATACCAATCTGTGGGACTGACCTGCACACACATACATACCTACACAATAGATTTGCACACATCCTGGGAGGCTGTGCAGTGGTCAGGACCTCAGATAAGGAGACCCCTGGAGTAATGCAGTGTAGTGGGTCCTTGGCACAGACAGCTCTGCAGGGGCAGCCTCCTGTTTATGACCTGCTGTGTGGCCTCTGCAGACTACAGTGCTGTGGGTCCTTTCTTCCCCCAACCCTCAGACTGGACAGCCAGAGCAATCTCAGGGACAGCAGCAGATAGTGAAGAATGCACAGCTCTCAGAGTAAGTCACCTTGTGCATTCTGTACTTTTGTAATTCTTCTTTTGGTCAGCATTTACTCTGCACATGCTTCTCCCCTGTCTCCTCTATCACCAAAATGCTGCTTCTAGGTTCAGGCTGGTGCAGGCCCCTAGTTGGGGCACATGCCCCAGGTGTCCTCCCTTTAATCTGGCCCTGAGTTTACTGTTCTGTTATTTTCACTACAGCCCAAATATCCTATGAAAAACCTCTCCCTGTTGGCTATAACAGAAAGGTGTCAGAAGAGGCAGCACATCACAGCTTGCTACATTTGTGGGTGCGGAACAGTTGAAAGGTTAAAATGTTCATGCTAGCCGCTGTCTATCACCAAAGGCATCTGAAATTGACCATAGAGCAATGGAAAATGGTGGCCTGGTCTAATGAATCCCATTACTTGTATACTTGTGAACAGCAGGATGGGAGGGGGAGAGGGCATCCGGATGCGCTATGGGATGAAGACAGGCACTGTGATGCTTTGGGTAAATCTCTACTGGGAAACCTTGATTTCTGGCATTCATATATATGTTACTTTTACAAGTACTACCTTAAGATTTTTACACAGGCTGGGTTCACACTACGTATATTTCAGTCAGTATTGTGGTCCTCATATTGCAACCAAAACCAGGAGTGGATTAAATACACAGAAAGGCTCTGTCCACACAATGGTGAAATTGAGTGGATGGCCGCCATATAACAGTAAATAACTGCCATTATTTCAATACAACAGCCGTTGTTTTAAAATAACAGCAAATATTTGCCATTAAATGGCGACCATCCACTCAATTTCAACATTGTATGAACAGAGCCTTTCTGTGTTTTGAATCCACCCCTGGTTTTGGTTGCAATATGAGGACCACAATACTGACTGAAATATACGTAGTGTGAACCCAGCCCAAGTAAGTTCCTTCATGGCAATGCTATGCTCTAAAGGTAGTGACCACTTTTAGCAGGATAATCCTACTTGTTCTTTCTGCACAAATTGTGTCACATAAATAAATAAAGAATCGGGCTCTTTGGTAAGTAATTACCTTACTTCAGTGACTGCTTGAACTTTTTGTGTCTGGCTGAAACTGTTAATTATGTTTCAATGTACAATGAAAACCCTTACTAACCCATCATTACTAATGAAACCAATTTAGCCTAATACTAATTCTATTGTCGTGAGCTGGTAATTATACCGCTATAATATGTTGCACTATAGTAATCTAGAAAACACTACCTTTGCTTATGAAAAGGGTTTCTTTGCTCAGTGGAATGCTTCCTGGATAATCTCTAAAGGATCCACGGCTAACTGGATGGAGCTGACATACGTGATATATGTGGATATATTGGTGTTACTGGGTGCTGAAACAGACATGCTATCTGTAACACATGAAAAATAAAGGGGACCTCTATTACAGTAAAGTTCAAGCAGAAAAGTACAAAGCTAAATATGTGCTCTAGTTTTTAAACATAGTGGGATTAATCTTGGGAAGCAAGGCTGGTAAAGGGAAATGTTTAACCCCATCTCATCCTTAACCCCTTAAGGTCAAAGCCAATTTTTGTTTTTGCGCTTTTGCTTTTTCCACTTTATGTTTGAAAGTCCATAGCGCGTGCATTTTTTCACATAGAGACCCATATGAGCCCTTATTTTTTGCGATACCAATTTTACTTTGCAATGACAGACTTTATTTTCCAATAAAATATGCTGCGAAACCGGAAAAAAATCATTTGCGCTGTCAAATTGAAAAAAAAAAGAAATTTGTTTTCATTTCAGGGAGTTGTGTTTACGCTGTTCGCCCTGGGGTAAAACTGACTTATTATAAATGTTCCTCAAGTCGTTATGATTACAACGATATGTAACATGTATAACTTTTATTTTATTTGATGGCTTTTAAAAAATTTAGACCATTGTTAACAAATATACGTTCCTTAAAATCGCTCTATTCCCAGGCTTATAGCGCTTTTATCCTTTGGTCTATGGGGCTGTGTGAGGTGTCATTTTTTGCGCCATAATGTGTTCTTTCTATAGATACCTAGTTTGCTTATATGCGACTCTTTGATCGCTTTTTATTACATTTTTTTCAGGATTTGATGCAACTGAAAAAAATGCTCAATTTTGCACTTTGGAATTTTTTGCGCTGACGCCGTTTGCCGTGCGAGATCAGGAATGTAATAATGTAATAGTTCAGACGATTACGCACGTGCCGATACCAAATACGTTTGTATATATATTTATATTTATAAAATGGGAAAAGGGGGGTGATAAAAAAACATTTTTTTTACATTAACTGGAAGTCCCCCTGGGGGACTTGTATATACATAGCACTGATCTCTCATAGAGATTAATGCTGTGTATATACACAGCAATGATCAGTGAGATTGGTGATACATTGCTCTGGCCTGCTGCAGGCCATAGCAATGTATTGCCGAGGCGGGATCAGTGCCATTGCGACGGCCAGGTTTGACAGCTGCATTTAGATGTTTAATTAGCCACTGCAGCAACTGGACCCACGCCGTCTAATAGAGGCACTCCCCGGCTGTACATAACAGCCGGCAGCGGCATCGTTCACAACGGGGTCCCTGCGGGACCCCTCTCTGAACTCCCCCCCGCATCACCATGACGTATCAGATACATCATGGGACGCTAAGGGGTTAATAAAGGCATGTATCATGAGGACAAGTAAGAGTTCCCTGAGATCCTTAGGGCTTGGCACTACTGACATTACAGCATCCACATTTCATATGAGGCAAAACATTGCAGTATCTGTAAATCACTAGGTAGGCTAACTGGTAGGATCCTCCATGGAGAAGCTTGCAAAATGTATGTTAGTAGTTTTTGGGCCCCTAGATTATATACTTAAGGTCAATATGTTGCATGTTGTAGATTGCATCATATTTGGGACAAATTCTGTGTTTTATAAAGAAAATACAACCGTTACTATAGTAAAGACATTGAAAACATTGAATCCACAGTTATCCCTATTCAAAAGGAATTTATAGATACGGTAAATGAAACTTACCATTTTAAACAAATTATAGCCAGGGTTTCAGGCTGCATGGATAAGTTCCTCTCCGTCTGGAAGCATTGGCGAATCTCACCCTATTACAGAAACTCTCCCCAACTTATCTAAGTTCTTCAACTATATCTTATTTTCTTTTTTCTTTAACGTTTATCATTCAGGTTTCAAAAATATTCTTATATAGTGTCACTTTCCATAATTACTTAACTTGTTTTACGTATGATATACAGACTCACAGTCGGACTTATGATAGCCTTTGTGTGTAAAGTTCATCTTACTGCTCAGATTATTTCCTTTTTCTTTTTTTTTCTTTTTTTATGCCGCTATGTTCATGCAGCTCATTGCACATACTTGTATCCAAATGCAGTATTTTGCTAAGATATGGCACTCTTTCTATTCTGTATCCCAAAATTGTTTGCATTCAATCTCTGACTTTTCCTTTACTTGTTTATTGTACATTTACTGGTACTGTAGTTAAAAAATTGAAAACTCCCAATAAAAACCATTGAACCAGAAAAACATTGAATCAATGTTGTGCTTAAAGAGACACCAACCCACCCATCCCCAATTCGCTAGTACCATCCGTTTGATTAGAGTAAGGGCCCTATTCCACCGGACGATTATCGTTTGCATAATCGTTAACGATTAACGATCTCAAACGACCGCTATTGCGAAAGACCTGAAAACGTTCACTCATTTTCATGGAACGATAATCGTTACTTATTATCGTAATTTTTCTTCGCTATTTATTCGCTAATGCTTTCGCTTCTATTGTGAACGACCGAACAATGTCTTATTCAATGCGAACGATTTGCGAGCGTTTTGCGAACGAGCATCAATAAAAATAGGTCCAGGTCTTATATAGCGATCAACGATTTCTCGTTCGGTTGTTAATCGTTAACTGCATTTCAACCGAACGATTATTGTTTAGATTCGAATGATTTAACGATAATCTGAACGATAATCGTCCGGTGGAATAGGGCCCTAATTCTTTCCCAGTCATGTCTTTTAAAATGTGCCCGGTGCCTTGTTAGGGAAAAACAATGATCTTTCAATCTGCAGTAGTCAATGTGGTGTGATCTATAGTGTCTGTGCACTATAGTTGCATTTCCCATAATAAGTGTCTATTAGTAATTTTCATAACTTTTGTTGGGCAATAACAGATTTTAAAATAAGCTTCCCCTTTAAGACATATGTACAGTGTTAAGACAAGCAATAAACAGGAGATATCCTGCCCAGGGACGTTCCTAATGATGAAGAGGGAGGGGTGGAATAAAGGAGAGGCAACAAAGACCTAGGGCACAGACACATTTGCATTTTAAAAGACACAATGGGAAAGGACTTACTGTCATCAAATGGAAGGTACCAGCGGTTTAGGGGAATGGGTTGGTAGATACAGTGTCACTTTAAGGAACATTTTTGACACCTTTTTTAAGTCCATACTTAGATAGACTAAGGTTGTTTGTATTAAAAAGCTTAACACAGTAGCAGAAATCCAAGTTTTATACAATTCATATGCATTGATTACACGACTAGATAACTATTCAGCAAACACAATACACAGAAAAATCAATGTATAAAAAAGAATTGCCCTATAGCAGGGGGCAGCCGGGAACAGACCTGTTGAGATGGGGATGCCCCTTTAACCCCTTCAGGACCAGATCAGAGCCCATTTTTTTAAATCTGACCAGTCTCACTTTATGTGGTTATACCTCCATGATGCTATAACTTTTCCAAGCGATTCAGAGATTGTTTTCTCGTGACATATTGTACTTTAGGTTTGTGGTAAAATTTGGCCGATATCCGTACAAATTTTGTGTGAAAAATGCCCACATTTCCTAAAAAATGATAAAATTTGCATTTTTCTCCAGTGACTGTGTGGGTTTAATCATGTGATAATTTTATTGCCGGCATTATTACACACATGGCAATACTAAATATGTGTACTTCATTTATGTTTTATACATTTATTATTAAATTAGAGGCTATGGGGATTTTATGTGTTTTGTACTTATTTATTTATATTTTTATTTGTGTGTGTGTTTTTTTTACTTTTTTACTTTCCCACCATGGGGACTTTACTATAGGAATTGCTTGATGACAGACAGATTACAGTGTATCTGCCTGTTATAGGCATCGCTCATGAGACTTAGCCATAGGGCTGAGCCTTATGAGCTTTTGTAGCTATGACACAGGAGGCCTAAGGGAAGCCTTCTATTTTAATAGTAACAATTGGGGCTGTGCGATCGCTTCCGCACAGCCCCGATGATAAGCAAAGTAGAATCCTTCCATTCTACAGGACTACAGGTGCTGCGATCGCATTGATCGCATCTATTGGGTTAACTGTCAGCATCGGAGCACAACAGTTGCGGCGGGTCCCCAGCTATCACTGACAGCCCGGATCCGCCACGGGATGGCACAGGCGCAGCTTCTGCACCTGTTTCATCTCGGGACCTAACTGTACATTCTTAGGCTATGTTCACACAACGTAAAACTACGGCCGTAGTTCTCGCCGTAGAACTACGGCCGTAGTTTTGCGGTGTGTAACAAAGCCTTATGTGCAATGGGATCCCGGCCGGAGCATACACACATCGTATACGCTCCGGCCGGGATCCCATACGGCGCCAGAAAAAACTGACAGGTCAGTTTTCTGCGGCCGGAATTTAGTGAATTCCGGCCACAGAAAGCCCTGTCAGTTCACACAGTGAAGTGAGCTGCTCCGGCCGCTCGCTTCACTTTGTGCTATATTAAGTTTTGATGCGGGTGCACGCGGAAAGATCACCCAGCCGATCATCCTGCCAGAGACCAGACGTTCCGTGACCCGGCTGGGGTCACGGAACGGCCGGTCTCATACGTAATGTGAACATAGCCTTAAGCTGTAATTTGATGCAAAAAAGGACATACAGTTATGTCCTTGGCCCTGAACAGGTTAAGAAACTTTTACACTAGGTGAATATTGATTAAACAGGATGATTATTGTTCCATGTAAAAGCACAGCAACCAGCCGATGAACAAGCACAAGCTTTTTTGTTGGCTTATTGTAAAGATCTTACCTACCTACTGTATAAATCATCACTTGTTGACAGGACATCTCGCCATATAAACTTGGGATTTGCTGCCGACAATAAAGTGGCAATTGAAGTGAACAGCTACATAAACAATTTAATGATTGTTCATGTGGTCTTTCACTCTCAATATATGGCCTGTCTAAAGGATCCTTTTTACCAGTATCGACTTGTACATAGTCAATTTGTGCTTATATTAGTCAGCCATTTGCCCACGTAAAAGAACCCTTGCTTTAGCTCCTCAATCCCCTAATGTTCTCACAGAGGCAATAGAACAGAAAGGCAAGTGAGTGGGTAAATGGGTAAATTGGTATTCTGGGATCCAGAGGGCTGGTAAAAATAAAAAATACATAATACTTATTTACTATTGTCCCACATAGCTCCTGTTCCAGCAACCTCTAGTCCTCTGCCTTACACCGCCAATCACTTGGTGAGGCGGGACACCGCTGCAGCAAGTAATTGACAGAGCGGACAGGCCTACATATCTCATATGGAAAGTAGCAATGATTTGTGAGCAAAGAGGGACTGGACGTTGATGAAACGGGCTGTGGTTGACCAGGGTAGGTGAGTATCATTTATCTTTTTATTTTTTTTTAGGGCCCTTAGCAACATGTAACAAATATTAGTGGGGCAGCTTTTATTTCATTGACCTGATCATATTCACTTAGTACCTGGACTATCGTTTTTAATGAAGATCATAAAAATGTTCATATAAATGTATCTAATACTCTATTTCCTTATGGTGATTGAAACAGAAAACCTTTGTATTAGCGTGGGTAGTAATTCATGCTCTTGTTATACTCCACACGCTTAGTGTACATTTTATTGTGCTAAATGTTGATGTCGCATCCCCAAGGCACAACTATGGCTTACAGGAAAGGTTTTATGTTGCTAACATCTCATATATAGTGAATAGTAATATAGATAAATATTCTATATATATTCTTATCATTTACAGGAATCTATAAGCATCCCTATGTCACTCCCTGATGAAAATACTGTAATGTCTATACTATACTGCCTTTCTTTTGTCATATTGCAAGTCTGGGACTTGTGAGCTATGTGATTCTGTTACCATGGTAACACTGAATTACCTCTATATTTAGAGCTTTGAAGAAAAGACAAGATTGAAAGTTTATTTTCACAGATCTTTGTGAAACCCTGCAATATCTGAAATATTCATGAAAATGAATTCTAAAACAGGGCTTTCTATCACATGAATATTGGCTCTGTGTGGGAGTAATAAAATATCCTGATCATGAAAGACACTTCATATTAATAAATATAGCCTATATTATTTTATTTTACTGTGACCCTCCAAGGAATATATTGTTTTTTTTTTATTATTTACAATGTTAAATATTATTTTTGTACACAGTATTAAATATATATTTATAAATCATATCACCACTGACCTACTATTGCATGGGTCTATAAACTGCGGCCCTCCAGCTGTTGCAAAACTACATTTCCCATCATGCCTGGACAGCCAAATTCAAAGCTTTAGCTGTCCAGGCTTGATGGGAGTTTCGCAACAGCTGGAGGGCCGCAGTTTGGAGACCCATGTACTATTGTGTAGATCCCCCTTGTATTGCCAACACAACTCTGACCTTTTAAGGTATATCTTAAAAGCTGTGAAGGTGCCCTGGAGTATCTGGCACCAAAATGTTACCAGCAGATTATTGAAGTACTGTGAGTTGTGGGATAGGGCCCCCATGGATTCAGCTTGTCTCTTCAAAACATTCCATAGATGCTTGATCAGACTGAGACTGGGGGATTTGGAGGCCAAGTCAACACCTTACATTTTCTGTCATGTTCCTCAACCCATTCCTGAACAGGTCACTGCATACTGTTGCCATGAATGGGTGTTCCTAGTCCGCAACAATGTTTAGAAGAGACAGTGATCACATGTCCTCTGTCTCAGGAGGAGTGGAGACAGAGTGAACCAGGGAGTGAGGATTTTTAGTAGCAGTCAGCATGTGTTATAGATAAATGGCTTACCTCTTTCCGGAATTCCCCTTTAAGTGCTCATGATACTGTGGGGAGTTTACGGGTTGTCTCTACAAGACCTGCTATTTTGGACATCTTGCAACCAGGTAGTCTAACAATCTAGTCATTGTTTGGCCGTTGTCAAAGTCATTAGGGTTTTAAGTTAAAAAGTCACAGAAACCCCATTGACATTTCTCAGATTCTGATCCTTGCCCATTTCCCCTGCTTTCAACATATCAACTTCTCATTGTTTGCCATCTATATACTATCGTTGACAGATGACATTTTAATGAGATAATCCATGTTATACACTGTTACTTTCACTGATGCTGTGGTTGATCGGTCTATATAGTGTATCATATATAGAGTTTGAATGACTGTGCCATACAATGCCTCCACATGCCCGGCACTAGGCTAAACAAACAGGGTCAGTTTTGCCCAAACTGTTCCTTTAAAGCACTGTTTGCACTAGCATCAAGGCTTCTCTTTATAACAGAAGACTTTTATGGGTCTGTATTGAAATGGATCACAACTGATCCAGATGGAACCCATGACATTAGGCTGCAGGCTGACCTATATTAGCCATCAAAATTTCCAAATCTGAAATCAGAATAAATGCCGTGTAGATGTAAAGGATGTCCTTGTCATACATACAGGCCTGCGTATTAATGGATCATGGGGAAGTCTTTATATTGCCCCTTGATATATACTTATTGGGATGCCCCCTTCAGACATCAGTTTTCTAAAGTATGGGTGGATTACTTTGTTTCCCAGTAGAGATATGCTATTCATTCCTAGAAGAATTAATAAGACACAACATTTTAAAAAGTTTAATTTTATATTTGTATTAAATTCTTGCAGACAGTTTCTAGCTGCAAACAATGACGTCTATGAGCACATTTTGGCACACAGTAATGTCCCACCAGGAATCTCTTTGCTTCTTATCAGCACATATGTTGCTAGTGTAGAAAGTAGTGCGAGCTAAGGAGTCTATTAGTGGAACGATTATTTTACAACCCTGGTAACCTTATGAGAGGATGAATGTGTGTACTTGTGGCGGTGATTGAATGCAGTGCATGCTATTGTGAGGTGCAGCTTGATCTATGCTTACACTGCGGTGCCCTTTTTAGTTCCTAGCTCCTAGTCTATGAGCAATCTGTGCACCCGTTTTTGTAGACATAACATAAAATAGCTGTAATTGCAATTTAGAAATTCCTTTAACCTAGCTCAGTGTGTAATGAGTAGATTAGTCATAATTGTATAAGGGCTCATTATTAAAAATAAGATAGAAATGGAACTTTAGTTTAATTAATTTTCTTTATAATAGAGATGAAATTATACACTACAGTATACTGTGCCAAATCTTTGCTACATTAGGATGTAATATACAAATGTTACTCTGTGTGCTATCGATCCATGGAGCTGGCTTCCAGCAGAGGGGTTTAGGAAATTCAATTGGAGAGTGGATTACATTGATGCACTGTGTGAAAGCAAAGAACCTTTGCTGTCTGTTAAAAAATAAATGCAGCTGCAAAACAAAAACATTTCCATTTTTATAGCATTAAATTTCAATGCATTGTGCTTCTCTTTCTGGTTATTTGCTACAAGAAGATCTTTTTTAACAGCTTGGCTGATGCGCCAGGATTGCCCCGAGCAGGAGTGTGAGTGTGAATATCCAGCTTGTGCCGTTCCATTATGCTCTCACTGACTTCCTTGTATTTTACTAAATCTATGATAATGCATTGGAAAAGCAATTTAACAATTGTTAAAGGACGTATGTAATTTCTAGAAGGTGCTTAATCTATGGGCAACATCTCACAATTATAATCCATGTTCATGTGCCTTCCTATCTAAATTGCCATCTTAGAGGAAGTTTCCTCCTTAGTTGTTTCAGTGCCAGAAAGTAAAAGACTCTAGCTGACTTCTGCTTCCCAAATGTAACTTCTTAGTTGTGGAGTATTTTTTTTTTCAAGGGCTACTCAACATAGACACTGGTGGCATTTAGCAAAAATATGTGTCAAGTGTCTTAGGGAAATGTCTGACCCTGTTTGATCACTAGATTCCTCCCGTTATCCACATCTACAATAAAAATTACGGACTGGGCATCTGTAGTGAAACCATATTTCCGTAAATCTGTTTATTAGGAACACAACCTTTCAACGTATGACAAATGACATCCTTATTTTTTTTTACAGAAATATGGATGCCAAAAGGTTACAATCTGTAGAAAATAGTGGATCCCATTGATTTCTATGAGATAATCCACAAAAAAAATCTGGTTCCACACTAGGACATTTCTTTTTTTTTCAGGGTTGGTTTGTGTCCTAGTAATTTACTGATCGTGTAAATAGCCCAATAGACTAACTCAAATACAGAAATACTGATCTGTAGATTACGGAACGTGTAAATAAGGCCTAATAGTCACCATAAAATAGATAAAATATTACATTCATATTTAATTATTTACTTAGTTGACATTGTGAGATAAGATATCAAATAATAATACTTAGGTGATCCTTGAAATAGGATCCTCAGGATTACCATAAACAAATACCTTTTAAATCATCTTTTAAATCATCAGGCTAGCTTCTAACATGTTCAGTATTTTTAGCCATAACCAGGAGTGGGTGACACTGAAAAATTTTATTTTGTGTCATGTCCACTCCTGGCTCTGGCTAGGGAAAGGTTTACATCACATGTATGTTCTCTGTGCATGAATATGCTGAGCAAATGTAAAAATGTATATGTGTACTGAGAGGCATGGACCTGAGTACTTTTAATGACCCGAAGCCAGTCAGCTGGCTTTGTATTGGACTCAAGGTGTGGATAGCAGCACTTTTGAAGACATACTTTTGGAAGATCACTCGAATGTAGTCACTAGCTGGCTATGTTTGGGTCATTGAAAGTGATGGGCCCTGTGGCTCTCTATACACGGATATGCTGGCACCCCCTCTTGACCTTTTTTCAGTTTGTCCATGCCATAGAGGGACAAGTATGATTTGACCAAGCCCTAAAAAATACCAACCAAAGTACATGTTATTCCTTATCAATGCCATTAAAAAATATCCTTCCATCACATGTTATTGACTTTAATATCATGAATGCACAAAATGCATTAAAGGCTTCATTAATATAAATGGACCTTATTTTCCTGAGAACTAGTGGGGATCCCATAATAAAATGTACAAGTGAAAGATGGAACTTTCCCTTTTAGCTATTTTGCCTACATTGCCCCTCCAGGATTAATAGAGCATTGCATTTTATACAGTGTTTCCAGGTAAAAAGTAGGGATACATATTTTTAAGGGGAACAAATTAAACTCTTTATTATACTATACTGAATTTGATCCCCAATCCGTTTTAGGTATAAGGATGTATGCATTGTTTTCTTACATGCTCCTAGCCCATGGGAAGGTACATATAAAACTCATGAAAGATTTGCTAATAAAAATTGGTTAGCATAAACTCAAAGTCCTTCCAGAATTGTCATTTAGTTTGCTTTGCGCTTCAGACGAGTTGATTTTGTTTGACATAATTTTGTATTGCATCGGACAGTTTACTTTGGTGTGAAATCAATTTAAGCAGTTTTGACTGCATTTTTTGGTGCTGCAGGGGGTTTGGTTTGTAGATGCAATGAATGGATAGGAGTGGGTGTAGAAGTAGAACATTCACTGACTCACGTACATCAAAGCTAATAAAAGCCCCTAGAATTATGGAAAACATGGATTCGTTTTTATACCAATGATGGCGGCCTTTCTTTTTAATAGGATTGCCTATGTATAAAATATTAATTGTGGAGATGTTTTATGCACTAAATTTTACTATTCCTCAAACATTCAATGGATGCTTCATTGCAAGGAGAATCTGTTAAATGTAGATAGAAACCACAGGGAAGATTTAATTGGTATAGTAATTTCTGAGCCTACAGTAGATCTGAAAACATTATATTAAGAGATGTTGCTGAAACAGACAGTGATGAGCTGAAGATCTGATTAATGAGAAGGGCAAAGATGTCCTAAGGGACTCTGAACTGTACTTGTGTTTAAGACATCTTTGTTTGAGTTCAGCTGGTGCACTCATTTAGAGATTTAGTAAAGTCTTATGAGGATTTTCGCTTGCATTATTTAAGGGGAACCATAAAATTGTTTTTGTTTAGTCTGAGAGCCATGGTTTTTCATCAGCCTGGGACCAATATTGTCACACCTTAAAGGATCATTAGACCTTGAAATGATTCATAAAAATAAACAGGAGATACATTTGCCCCCACTGGTATTCAGTTTGCATTTTTTTTGCGTCTTCTACACCAAACTATGTTGGAGAAATCCTAGAGAGAACATAATTTTCTCCTTTCCATTTGATCACTCCCATTTCACAAGCTGGGCTAAGGCAAAGGGGCGGGGGTTCTTATTATAGGGTCCTAAAGAGCAGAGGGAGATGCTACCTCTACATCCATTTATCCTACAGCTAGACGCAGGGCTGTAAAGGCAAGGAGGAATGGAAAGAAATTATGAAGACAAAGAAAATAATTGCTAATTTTTTTTCTCTGTTTCTCTGTTTTATGCATACCATTGCATTTGGACTGACGTATAGAAAGATATCAATTCAGTTTTACCATAAAGTGCATTACATAAACACAGAACCTCCCAAAGGTATTTCACCCCATAAATAAAATTTTTGGGGTTTTGCCATACATTTTATGGAAGATTGAAAGGCGCCATTAGTAAGTACATCTGTTAAAAAAGTGGTATGGCTCTGAGAAGGCAAGGAGTAAAAAAGAAAATGCATAGCACTTTTATTTCTCCATTTATAGGGCCATGTAAGGGCTTGCTTTTTTTCAGGAACAGATGTACTTTCTAATGGCGCCTTTCAATCTTTATGTAATGCACTTTATGGTAAAACTGACTTGATATCTTTATATATGTCATTCCAAACGCAATGGTATGCATGTTTTCATAACTTTTCTAATGTTTTTGTTTTAGTTTTTTTAAGCAAATAATTATGAATAAAATTACTCAATTATGACTCTTATAATGTTTTTTTTTCTTCTTCTTCTTCACCTATAGGGCTTTATGGGGTGTAAATTTTTGCGCCATGACCTCTAGGTTTTTTTTTATATTTTTGTGTAGATTGGACATTTTGATAAATTTTTATTAAATTTTTTAAAATATATAAAGTTCAAAAAAATCAGCAACCCTGGCGTTTCCTCCCCTCTGTTTATTTATGCGAGTCACTGCATGGGAACTCTGTTGTTATACCTTAGTAGATATTTTAATTTACTAGACATTTATGAATGCTAAGCTTTATTTAATTATTTTTACATTTTTTATTTATATAATGGGAAAGGGAGAGTGATTTGAATATTCTTGAATTTTTTTTCTCTCAGTTTTCAAGTCCCCTGGGAGACTTTTACATGTATTCAATAAATTGCAAACACTGTTCAATGCTATGCCATAGCTTTTAAAAAGAACCTTTTGTAAAGAAGAATTAACACTATACTGTAACATAGATGTATGGCTCCCGCTGTATTCTTTAAAGTCCAGGTTAATACCAAAGGAGTAACTATGTTCCGACAAGTGCTACTGGCAAGGAGCGTGCCCTGGCTGGTTGTGAACAATGAAAACTCACCTGTCCCAGTCCCCCACATGTCCTGGTCACTGCTGTTCTACACTTCTTGTGACATTTTATTCATGTTCAACAAATCACTATACAACTTAACTACCAAATGGCACTACCAAAGAGTAAAAGTACTTGAATGAGGTTCACGTAGGGGCTACATGTAAATCTAAGATTAAACAGACCATGAAAAAATATTTTGCACACTCTCCTTAGCCAGTAATTTAGAAGCATTTGTCAGAAGAAACTGGGATCACAGGTGAGCAGTAGGGATTGGGACAGGTGAGTAAGCATTATTTTTTATTTTGCAATTAACTCCACTCCATTATAAAACATGTTACATGCCTTTAATGCTTCTCCTTTTAATATTAAGAGTTAAACTGCTGTGCAAAAAAGTAGAGTCTGTTTAGAAACCTGCAATAATTCTTGTTCGAATCTAACCTACAAACATATTATATGGCTATCTGACAATCGGTATGGAAATTGTTCTTTCATAGTTTTTTTTGTACAAAACACTGTATATTACAAATACAATTGTGTTCACGGCATGACCACCTAAATTGTTTTTCCTTTATGGGAACAAATAAGATTTTCTTCTCTCCAACAGCGATAGAAAGCAAAGTCAAGTAATGGAGATTATAAATGAAATACGAGCATATGTTCTTATTTCTATGGAGAGTGTTAGAAATTTGTGTCATTATACAGGATTTAAATCACTAAAGACTAAAATGAACTTGCATATATTATTTTAACCTTCAAGGGTCATTCCCATTTTAACTAACATAGTCATACTTGTAGGACTCATCAAGTTAAATATTTTTGCTACTCTTGGCTGCTGGCTTGGACTTGTAGTGCAGCTGTCAGTAGTCAATTCGTCCTGTTGCTGACATTCTCTTGGCTGGATGGGATCTGTAGTTCAGCTATACCTATCCTCACTGTGCTGCGTTTTGTGCACGTGATGCCTTAAAAAAAAAGCACCAGTTACACACATATTCTATACGACTCTATATGCCTCTGCTGTTTCCTGTCCATTTCCGTGTTGTTTCCATCATTTTCTAAGGTTTCTAGGTATTAAGGCAACCTTCCCTGTGCAGAGCTTTGGTCCCCTGCAAAAATGCTTGAGTTTCCCATTGACTTCAATGGGGTTCATTACTCTAAATGAGCACCCGAGCACCCGAGCATCTCAAGTATCGAGCACCCGAGCATTTTAGTACTCGCTCATCTCTAGTAGTGAACATAAAGGTGGATGAGCCAGTCACTAGAGATGATCAAATACCACTGATGTTCAGGTTTGTACAAACTCGAACCATCGGTATTTGACTCCCGCAGTCTTCCCATTCCGTGGGGAAGGGGAAGACTGACCAAGTCCCGCCTGGAAAACAGGAATGCAACCTATGGCCCAGGCAGTATTCCGGTTTTCCAGGCGTGACTTGGGCTGTCTCCACCTTCCCAAAGGAACGGGAAGACTGCGGGAGTCAAATACTGATGGTTCGAGTTCGTACGAACCTGAACATCAGCGATGTTCGATCATCTTTACCAGTCACCCAGTCAATGTCTATATATAGTATGTACAGGTATGAGGATGTAGTGTGGAGAAATGGCTGAATAAAGTGAGGAAGATGGTAAAACAGATAAGGAAATAGGGCTTAAAGTGTCACTGTTGTTATAACTTTCAAAATAAAAATCAACAGTAGATATGAAATAAAGCAAGTTTGCAATATGAATTTTTTTGTTATGCTGTAAAACTAAGCTGAATTTACCAAAAATCCAGGTCCAGTCTCCTGATGATAGATTTTCTGACTTGTGCTGGTTGAAAAAAACAGACTAAACACAGGAATTCAGTCAATACAAAGAGTCATGGCTCAATGTGTCCATCAATCACATGACTGCTTTCTCTCTGTGAGCACTCAGATGGCCTGGGATACACAGGACTTCCTGTTTTCTGACTGTTTCCTGTTTTTGAGAAAAAAAAAGTCAGAAAACAGGAAGTGTTGTGTTTTCCATGATAACTAAACAAAAAATAATTAATGTAAATCGCAAACTTGCTTTATATCCCATATACTTTTGGTTTAGATTTTGAAAATGATAATGACAGGTACACTTTAAAGTGAATTTGTCAGCTGCTGTTCATGTTCTAAACTGTTGAATGATTACATGGTTAAAGCACTTAAATTTTGGGTTTTCAATCCAACAAAGTGCCTTTTTGGGGACAGTGGGGGTCGGCGAAAAGTTTTGTACGTTGCTGCAGAACATGGTGATGCTATATAAATAAAGCCAGTGCATTACATTTTCTAATGCTTTTACATACGTTTAGAAGACTTAATATCATTTATGAAAACAAAACAACAGGACAGTGAAATCAGACACTCTTCTCCCACAAATCAGCTCAGATCGGATAAGCATATGAACCTCTAGGCAAATAATGTACTCCATTTGTAAGCACAGCTTATTTTATTTAAGTGGGTGTTTAAACATATGGCCATAAATTATTTGTAGGCAGAGAACATTACTTCTCTGCATATTTTATTATGAGTTTATCTACAGCTTGTATATTCGAAACAGGTCAGGAAGAGGCAGATTGCAATGTAAGGAAGTACAAAAAGTGGATTTGCAAAAATGACCTGGAGATGACCTGTATAGACAAGTAGTATAGGTATTTCAGCAACAATGTCATGGTATTTATTGAAATATGAAAATTAACATATATTCTACTACGGATTTTACCCCTGCTATATTGGGTGTAGTGAAATCATTGCAATTTTAAATCAGGAACAAGTTTATATTTCCATCCTTTAGGTTTGCAGTGGATGATATATATAACATATTTTCCACTTGCCTACAAACTCTTATGTGTCATGAGTTTTACCTGTGCTAATCCATAGGTAAAATTTACAGCATAAGCATTACACATGTATTTGGTCTAGGTAGTATGATGATCAAATGTACAGTATGTTGTCCGTAAGGTGATAAGAAAGATAGGACTAAGCCTAAGCAAATTATGTTTAAACATATTAATAATCATAATCATAAAAACATTGTATTCACCCTAAAAAACCGTATTGATGCAATAGCATGTCACTATAAATAGAGAAGCAGAGTAGAGAGACTAGAGAACCATTATGGTCCATTTATGGCACTATCATACATATACAGAGTCTTCATTAGTCATCATAAAGAGTCTATTATTCATTGACTTTATGTGGTGTTATTCAGTTACTGTATGGAATGCCTAAATTGTGTAGTGGTAGTATATGGTCACTGTATGCCAACAATATTCAGTGACTGGATGTATTAAGTACTTATGTGGACTTTAATTTGTCTGTCAATTTAGTTAATAGTCAGATGGATGTGAACTTAATTTTAAAAGGACTCTGTCACCTCCAACCCACCCTCCGCCGCCCATAAAGTTAGCTGTAAATAGGATAAAAGATGCTGATTCTAAATCTTCATATTTATCTCATTCACTCCAAAGGTATCAGTCATGGCTAGGGTAACAAGAACTATTATGGCCCTGATTTTTCTCTGTGATAGCAGATAGATTTTTCTCTGTGATAGATAGTGATATAGCTGGTTACAAATATTCACATAAAGATGTGGAAGAATTTGTCGCTAAAACAGAACTTAACATGTATATGGGCACAAGCTAATGGTACACCATTTCAGTAGCTTCCTAAAGCTTTTAGAATTATGCTACCATATGTGTAGGTACAGTCTGTGTAGATGTATGTAATTCTACTTAATCTTAAAATTAGAGCTGTCGCTGTTTTCGTGACAATAACCCTCTTAGGCACGTTGGCATAACCTGCATTCAGCTTTTTCTCCTAACTTCTTCCTATGTACTGCCAAGGAACAATGTGAAGTTAATTAAACAGATGAGCAACTTTCCCTAATTAACATATTCTCATATGAAAATTATGCCTCCACTTAGTAGGAAAAAATAATCATCTTCAACTACTTGAAACCAGTTGGAACTTGCTAATTCTTTATAGCAGGGGAAGATTGTAGTAAAAATAATTTTTAAATCCTAGACGACCCTGGACATATCGGTACGCCAGGGCTGCCTGTCACTAGATGATCCTAGGCATACCGGTACGTCCAGACTGCATTAAGCGCTATGAAGCAAGCTCAGGAGCTGAGTGCGCTTCATATCGAGTAAGATAATGACAGGCTGCATTAATCTCTCTGAAGTCATTAACCCCTTAAACAATCGCAGCAGTTAAGTGTAATTGGCAGGGGCAGCTCTGGTCACTTACCAATCGGGACTTTGGCAGTGTAATTGCGGGGACTTTGATTACTTTCCTGGAACGCCAGAGGTCCAGCGGTCCAGCCAGCGCTCTGCTGATAGAGTCCACCACAGGCAGGCTTTACGTGCAGAATGCTGATAACACTGATCAATGCTATGGCATAGCAATGATCAGTGCATGCAATCTGATTGCACGTAAAAGTCCATTAGGGAGACTTAAAAAAATAAAAAGTAAAAAATGTTTTAAAAAATACTCCAAAGCCCCTCCTCCAATAAAAATTAACATCACCCCATGCCATTATTCAAATAAAACGAAAATAAATAAATAAAATAAATTTTTAAAAATTAATAAAAAAAATAAACATATTATACACCTTAGTGTGCATAATTGTCCAATTAATAATAATAATAATAATAATACCGTGTACCGTGTAATAATAATAGTACCGTGAACAGTGTAAACGAAAAGCGACACCAGGATTGCTAATTTGTTTTATTATATGTAAAAAAAAAATTATAAAAAAAGTGATCAAAACGTCCGATCTATACAAAAAAATACACCCCAACCAGCCCTGTAGGTGAAAAAATAAAACCATTATAAGAGTCACAATAGGGCCATTTTAAAAATAATTATTTGGAAAAGAAAAACTTTCATAAAAAAAAAAAAATCTGTATAAACTTACATGTTGTTGTGTTCGGACTGACCTATAGAATAACAGTATCATGTCACTTATACTGTAAAGTGCATTATGTAGACACAGGAACCCCCCCCCCCCCCCCCCCCAATAGTTACACAATTGCATTTTTCTCTCAATTTCACCCATTTTATTTTCAGAAAAAAAAACATTTTTGGTTCCGTCATATATGTTATGGTAGATTGAAAGGCGCCATTACAATGTACATTTGTTCCTGAAAACAAACATGCACTTTCATTGCCCTGTAGATAGAAAAATTAAAGCGCTATAGCTCTTAGAAGGTGAGGAGGACAAACGAAAATGTGAAAATAAAAATTGTCATGGTCTTTTAGGTCACATTGTCATGGTCTTTTAGGTCATTTTGGGCCAGGTCATTAAGGGGTTAATAATGTCGATGTGTGTCATAGGGTTGTAGACTATGGCAAATAATGCTCAATCTAACTACTTCCCCTAATCACAGGGTTGAGTTGGTGCTCAGTGAAAACAAAGCAAAATGGTAGCCAAAACAAATGAAAAAACTAATGTAGTGAGGCAGTGGAGCAGGGCAGGAAGAACTAGGCCTATAAAAGGTAACTCTTTAATCTATGCCCCTTGTACTATTGATGCCTGGCAGAGATTGTAGCTATGATTGTCAGCAGTCAGTTTTCCTTCAAATGGACACTGTCACTGTAAAAAAATTTTTTACCTCATAGAGTATTTTAGGACCCTGACTCTTCACAAGATGAGCCAGGAGAAGAGGTGAACTTACAATGTAAGTCTAAGGGACCTTAGCATTTTGCTTCTTACCCCAATCAGTGTAGAGATTGATGGCCAATCAAAACCTTTAAAAATAACAGTTCTAGAAAAAGCTTCGAGAACTCCTTTTGTAGAAAGGTGTAGTTTAAAGGGGTAGAAAAACATGGCCACTTTATTGCAGAGTCAGCATTACTCTTATCTCCAGTTTGGGTGCAGGTTTGCAACTCTGTTCCAATGAAATTAATAGAGCTCAATTGCAAACCACACCTAAACTGATTACAATAGTTGTGCTATCTCTGGAATAAAGTGGCCATGTTACCACTGGATAAACCATTTAACATGTTTTTTTCAAAGCCAAGAGGGGAAAATAGTAAATCTTACTCGAAACTAATCTAATGCAAACTACTGTAGGTGGGCACCATGTTCCAAAACATATAGAAAAATGTATTCTGATGGGTGTGCTAAATAATAATCAAAAGGTTAAAAAAAAAAGGGCCATTCAAAAAGCAACCAACCAAGTGCTAATTTATAGTGATAAGCGGACCTGTCAAACTGTTTGTTTGGGTTCAGTGTCCTGGAAAACATGGACACAGACATAGGCCATAGACTGTATCCAGGTTTTCCTGACAGCCATAGGGTGGCATCCAACTTCTGCAGCCACAGGAAATCAAACGCTGAGCTTTGAGTCACAGAACTTTGTCAAAATCCAAAAGTTTGACAGGTCCGCTCAACACTACTAATATATGAAATATCTTGTTCTTGGCTATGCCCACCTAGTCATCACACAAGACATTCTCAATATGATTATTTACAAATTCTATGAAAAGGTACTGTACATTTTCCCCATTTAGTTTGTTAATTTTTTCCATTCTTTTTTTGCTCATGTTTATTTTACTCCTTTATTTTTTTGATTGAATTTAATTGGGATAAGTTTAATTGGGATAACCTTTTATGGCACTAAACATATTAATTTATACTGGACTAATAAAATAATGTAGCTTTATGATATTTTTGATAAGCAGATAATGTCTATACATTGGCCCTTTTATATGCTTTGTGAAAAACTGATTGGAAGGGCCTACCATACTTGCTTGTTTAACTTTTTTTTGCTTTTGTGTATTACCTTTTTGGTTGTTATAGCATAGATTAAAGAAAATATTTTCACATTTACTTGGCTGTGTTTTTTTTAATGATTTTTTTCTCAATAAGATGCCATACTATGCCATTTGACATAGTAGCTGTCCATTGGGCTGTGTTTACAGCTTGCAGTATCACTGCAGTACTGTCACAGTACAGCAAAAGTCCAGTAAAAGTGCTATGTTACCGCAAAAGTACTGTAATGAAAATGCAACAAAACCGCTTTATATGTGAACTATGCTAAGAGCACAATCAATGGCATAGCTTATTTATAATGTAATTTAAGCTTAATTTAAAAGATCTGTCTCTGAGTGAAAGAATTCTAGAACGTTAGTGTATTTGCCACAATCCTTAAAGCTATAGATGGATGCGCTTATAGTGTTTGTAGTAAATTTACTGAGCATCACGAGTATATAGTACATCCTAAAGAGTAATGTTTTACCAGTTTTTCTACAACTGCAGTGATAATCTGATAAGGCATTGAGCAGGATTTGGTAATTGTACTTATACAAAATAGCAGACTGATTATAATGATAGGGTCTATAGTAAGAAAATTACATTTGTACATGGTTACTTTTTACTTTTAGTAAACATGCTATAAGTACCTACTTAGAGTTTTCATCTTTTTCATTCAGCACAATTACAGTTCTACTTCAAGGAAATTTAATCTGTTGTTTAGGACTGAGAACTTATCACTTCTTCAGAATAAATAATAATAATTCCAGCCCCAGGCGTGATTGGGGAAGTCGGCCACCAGTCAGCATAAAATTACACTGAACACCTGGCCTGATCAGCCAGGGCGGTGAAGCCCTGGGTGTGACAAGAACAAAAGACGCCATCTGGTTGTCAGGGACGCCGTCAGTGCACTCCCTACAACCAGCCGTATGGTCTCACACCTGCACCTGCGGGTGGCCAGTTGTACACTCTGGCGTCGGCACTTGCATTGTGATAAGAATTTTTGACCTATAGTACAATGAAAGATCTTTCATGCAGAGAAAATCTTTCATCCACTAATGATCTTTCAGAAAATAATGTCTTCAGAACATTCCAAGAAAGCTTAATTGTCCTTGTCCAATGTGATTGGATCACCACTCTGATCCTCCAGGTTTCGGACAGGCAGAGGAAAAAGTTAATCAAAGGACTTGGTCAGCTGCAACAATCAAGTCTAACAGAGTTTTGAGTAACTTCTGCATTGCCGGATGTTGAGAAGCAAGCGGGTGTGTAACACAAAAGCAAAAACAGGCTTGGTTCACACCAGGCTACTGCACATTCCTGACAATGCACTTAAAGTGTTTATGGCCACATTGGTGAACAATTGTTCAGCATCAGGCTTCTTCTGTCTGTTTTGTATGGCTAATAACCTTGAGCTGGATTCATCTTTGTTATGGAATAGTTGTTTACAACATTTTATGAGAAGTATCTGCAAACCATAGACATTTCCTTTGGAATATTATTCCAAAACTCCTTTAGAATGAAATTTGACTATGGTATGCATAGTCAAATTGTTAGAGCAAATCTGTAGAATTTACTAGAAATACAGTGTCTGAGTATGCTTTCCTGATTGTAATCTAATCTGTGAACCCGACAGTTAATCTGGCGTCATCCGTAGTATAAAAATTTCATTTTGTTATTTGTGTCTCTAAAGACTTTAATAGCATCATCTTGCTATGCATCTGTAGTAGTCCATTAAAACAATGAAATATCCTTTAATACAACAAATCAGTAGGATCAGTAGGATTCGCAAGGTCTGCAAAATGTCCATCACATGACCAGCAAAAATCTACCTATAGGATTAAATAAAGCTGGAACTATAATTTGGAAATTCTTATAATATTCCGTTGGGGTCTTGGGGGTTAATGATAAATGTCTCTAACAGTACATAGGGCTATTAAACATAGGTTCACACTGAGTTTGACTGATTCATGAACTTATCAGGGGATCCCCTGGTGGGTCCAGGCTCAGACACAACAATGCACAGGTTCAGCAGAAGACAAAGTCATTTGTAGCTTACATACAGAGTCTATCAGTTGCCACTAAGGTCTTTTTTATAAGGTTTAATGGTTTATTGATATGTTCTGTGTATTGATAACATCAATGATTACATGGGTTAATTTGTATTTTATTTTTTTCAAAAACCGCCACACCTATTGCATTTGTTCATATCAGAGAGTCAAAAGTTAATGGAGTTGCAATACCACACATAACCTGCGGACCAGTGTGGTGCTATATTTTTCTAATCTTAGACAACCCCTTTAAGTTAAAAGTTATTGGAGTTGCAATACCACACATAACCTGCGAACCAGTGTGGTGCTATGTTTTTCTAATCTTAAACAACCCCATGGAGTTGCAATAACCCCTTTAAATCTTGGAGAAATAGGTAGGAAACATAACTCGAACTATAGGTTCTGATATGTGCCATTGTATAGTCATACATTTAAATAGGTCACCCATAGTCACCATTGTTAAACAAAGTAAACCACGATACACTGTATACCACGCCAGTCATGCATAGAAATACATTATATGGAAGCTAAGTAAAGTTACTATCTAAGGCTATGTTCCCACGCTGTAAAAACAACGGCCATTCTATGTGAATGACCGTTGTTTATTGCTACCTATGGCCGGAATTAATGATCATGCCGTGTAAACATAGCCTAATGGCTGGTTGTTGGTTTATGTGGCCAGAGCTAAACAAAAGGTCTCAATATTCAGTTTTGCTCATCACAGTATACTGCTCCTATGCAACATTTCTGCACTTGGGCTTATGGCTCTGATAGGCATATTGCATTCAGGGACATTTCCTGGGACATATATCAAACATGTTCACAAATGTAATGTGAACAAAGCCTTAGCTCAGCTGCAATACTCGGCACAACCCAAGGAAATGTTCTCCACTGTATTTAGAAGCAAGCAGCCATGTTTTTCTGATCTTATTCAACCTTTTTAGGTTGCAGCTTAAGGCTCGTGCATGTGTCAAAGAGTCTTAAATATATCTTTGTCAGCATGGAACCTGAAAGCACTGTTTTTTTCCTCACTTCCATCTTACAAAGTTGTTCAGTCTTTGCCAGGTTGCTTAAGAGATGTACGTGAGCAGCAGTATTCAGATCCAGCCACAAATTCTCAGTCAGATTGAGGTTGGGCCATCCTTGACTACTTCAGGGCATTAATATTTCTCTCTAGCTTTGGCTTTCTATTTGGGTCAAAGACTTAGATATTTTCTCTAAAATTCCAGTTCTCCTGACTCCTTCTTGGCTACTCTGCCCTGAAGCATGTTCTATAATCACATTTCTTGCATCTCAGCCATGGAGGCCTGTAACTCCTTCAGAGATGTCATGGGTCATGTGCGGTTTTTCAGTTGTGCAAAGTTCTTTCAATTATTAATGATTGACTAGTGGGTTTCCATAGTATACCAGTAGGTTATTTGGAGTGTTCTTTGTGATGTTGCAAGCTGCCTGGGTTTTGTGGCTACATGAGGGCATGTACAAATTTAAAATAAACCCAAAACTAACATATGTTTATCAGTGAGTTGTGAAAAGGTAAAACTATTTCATTTACATATCAACAAAATTCACACTTTTTAATTTATCCCTCCCATATGCTGATATTATGTTAGCGTGTGGTCCAAATTTATCAATCTGCCTGAAACCAAAACTGTCTGGTTTTCCCATGACAACCGATCACAGCTCAGCCTTCATGTAACTGAAGTAATTTCAGGAACAAAAGTTGATCTGTGATTGGTTTCTATGGGAAAACCCACACATTTTTTGTCCTCAGATTATTAAATCTGGATCACATGGTGAGGGTCACACAAGGGGAAGGGGGAGGGGTAAAGTGGGAATTACAATATATATATATATATATATATATATATATATATATATATATATTACTTGACTTTTTCAGAACTGAACATGTTACATGTAATGAAAAATGAGCCACTTTCATGTGCCACCTTTAATGCATGCCTATTATTTATGTTTTGTACAGTATGAGGCTGTATTACATTTATACAACGTAATATTTGAGTAAAGATTGATTGCAATGGAATCTGTGTCCGTTATTTACTGCAAAGGTTGCATTGTATTGAAGTCTATGCAATGCCACCTGATATGTTCACACAGCGTTATGTAAAAATAGTGTATCTGTTCACACATAGTAGCTATTAAAATAACGTATCTATTAATATAATGTAGCGATGGCGGCCACACATTACATTGAAGTGAATGGCTAATTGATTTGCAGGCACACCCGATGGTGCACATAACTCAATAGTAAAAGAAAAAAATGTTCCTGCAGCCGATACAGAGGCATCAGCCGCAGGAACATCCTGAATGCAGCCTGGCGGTCAGAAGTTTAACAGTTTCCGTTGCTTTTCAATGGACGCTGTTAAACATACAATAGTGTGAATATAGCCTATGCATGTAACTGTGCCCTTTGGAGTTCCCCTTGGAATGAATTATAAAAATAATAATTAATAAATGACTAGGCTAAAGGAGTAGTAAAGGACAAAGTAATAAAGGACTCCTTTAGCTCCTCCTGGGGGAAAAAAATCAGTTATTGATTGGCAGGGTGTAAACACTCGGCACCTGTGTCAAAGAGTTGTTTGGTGCCACACTATGCAGTTAATTTTATACCACAAACTTACTTCACTGTGTAGTGGGGTGTCAAACAGCTGATCAGCATGGGTGCCGGGTGTTGGCACCCCAATCAGTGACCAGTCAGTACATTTTGGCTGGAAAACCCCTTTAGACTAAATTCACACGTACCGTATTGTGAAATCTTTCTTACCTGTCTGTGGTCACCTGCAGACACAGGGACACCACAGGAGGGCATCGGGGGAGGGGGAAAGGTAAGAATGGCTTCTTTATTGTTTTAAGTTTTACAATGCCATGGCACTCCATTCTAGCAGTGGAATAAAAAATAGAGTGCAATAGACATTAATTGCAATCAAATTCACAGCGCTGTGACATGGCAGTGTGAAATCCGCTGTGATGTGTGAATATACCCGGAAACAGCAATTTAAATAATTCCACCACATTCCCAATCAGCATGGAACAACACAGTACACGTGGTTAGTCTGAGCCACAGAAAATGCTAGGTTTATATGGTGTTAGTTTCCATAAAACATGGGACCAAAATTTGTACCACAGAAAAAGTTAACTGTACATGAGAACAATAAATTGGCATAAATACAGACAGGCCCCTTTTTGGGAATGAGTCAGGTTTGTCAGGAAAATAGTATTTTAGAAAACATTTTATTTACACCCATCATTACAGAAGTTTGGTCAATACTGTACAATGATCGGGAGTAAAACTGACAGAGAAAAGCTATAATGGAAAGATTTTAACTCTTCCATGTTTTGGAGCCCCTCATGTATCCCCCTTATACAAGCACTCTAGTGAGGGTTAGTTTGGTCCTGGCTCCCTGATGTTGTGGCCAATATAGGAGACAATCATATGGGCTTTGTAATACACCCTGTAGGCTGCATTGTCTGTCTTGATTTTTATGCTTACAGTAGTATGTTTTATGACATTTTTTTTATAAAAAAAAAAGGTATAATTGTCAGCAAATACGTAGAAAAAAAAGCATTTCAAATAGTGTAAGTATAGGACGACAGCTAAAAATCAAGTGGCTGTTTAAGATAGGATTGATATGTGTATAACACTGCTGGTATCTGCCGTGCTCCGTGCTTGGTGGTGTCTTCTCATCTTCAGTGGTGACCTCCTAGACCTACTACGTGTGAGCTTTCACTAACAGGCAGGGGCGGTCTTGGCATTTCTGGGGCCCCAAGCGAAGTTATGTCTGGGGCCTCCCCCTCGACACGCGTTCCAAAACAATAGACCGCTGTGTGTTTCCCCGAGTAGTATATACCCCTTGTGCGCTACCGCCAGTAATATTTACCCCTTGTGTGCTGCCCCCAATAGTATATACCCCTTGTGTCCTGCCCCAGTAGTATATACTCCTTGTTTGCTTCCCCCAGTAGTATATAGACCCCTGTGTGTTCCCCCAGTTATATATAGCCCCCCGTGTGCTCCCCCAGAAGTATATAGACCTCCTGTGTGCTGCCCCAGTTGTATATAGACCCCCTGTGTGCTGCCCCCAGTTGTATATACCCCCTGTGTGCTCCCCCACTAGTATATAGGCCCCCTGTGTGCTCCCTCAGGGGTATTTAGCCCCCCTGTGTGCTCCCCCACTTGGATATAGACCTCCTATGTGCTCCCCCACTTGGATATAGACCCCTGTGTGCTCCTCCAGTAGTATATAACCCCCCCTGTGTGGTTCCCCCAGTAGTATATAGACCCCCTGTGTGCCCAACCAGTATTATATAGACCCTTGTGTGCTGCCCCAGTAGTATACAGACCTCTGTGTGCTCCCCCAATTATATATAGACCACCTGTGTGCCTTACAAGTAGTATATAGACCCCCTGTATGTTCCCCCAGTAATATATAGACCCCCTGTGTGCCCCACCAGTAGTATATAGACCCCTGTGTGCTCCCCCAGTAGTATATAGCCCTCCTGTGTGCTCCCCCACTTGGATATAGACTTCCTGTGTGCTCTCCAAGTTGTATATAGACCCCATTCTGCTGCCCCATGTAGTATATAGACCCCCTGTGTGCTGCCCCATATAGTATATAGACCCCCTGTGTGCTGCCCCCAGTAGTATATAGACCCCTCTGTGAAGCCCCAGTAGTCTATAGCCCCCCTGTGTGCTCCCCCTGTTATATAGCCCCCCTGTGTGCTCCCCCCATTTATATAGACCCTCGATGTGCGCTCCCCCAGTTAAACAGACTACTGTGTGCTCCCCCTCCCATATAGTATATAACACAATAAAACAAACACTTATACTCACCTGGGTCCGGGCGTCTCCTCTTCTCTTCACTCTTGTTGCCGGCACCACAAGGACAAAGCTGCCACTTGTGACTGCAGGGAAAACCCTTCCTGCGGCCACAAGAGTGACTGACAGAAAGGGAGCCAATGTCTCCCGCCCTGTCAGTGCTGCTGCATGTAACTATGAGCGCTCATTACAAGTGCTCATAGTTACAGTTCAGATGGCAGCAGCGAGCGGGGAAGCGGCCCTGTCCAGCGGTCTTGAGTACAAGAGCAGGGCGTGGGGGCCCCCCTGGATGTTGGGGGCCCCAAGCGATCGCTTGGGGTGCTTGGTGCCAAAGACCGCCACTGCTAACAGGCTAAACACTAGAGGAGACCTCACGGTGGAGGCTATGCTAATGTGTAAATATGTGTGTTTATGGAGCTGAGGTGGATAATGCTGGACTTTATTACTAATGTGTGGAATGGTGTTAAGTATCCATATGGCTGCCTGGAAAACATGGGTATAGGCTATGATTCCCTAGGGCTGCATTCAACTTCTCCAGCCACCATGAGTCAAATGTCTCCTGCAAAAAACTGTGTACACCTAGAAGTGGAGAGTAGTCAGTACTAGACTTTGATCCATAGAACAGATCTAGGGCAGTTATCACATAACCCACTGGCATGCCATTCTGCAGGTTTGCCGAAGTACAACACAAACATAGAAGGACATTTATAAGGGTTTTGCGCTTATTTTTAGGTGAATATAGTGTATAGTGTTTGCACCAATTTTTCAGATGTAGTGGTAATTACCAAGGAGTATCCACCGGTTGAATATTTGCTGCGATTATTTTAGTATTTGTCTTTTTGTAGTATTGGACAAAAAATTTACTCTGCCAGTGCATCTTATTTATTATTTGTAAAAAAAAAATTTAATTGGCCCAATACTACGTCTGCTCCTGACCAGGTGAAAACATTTCACTTATTTGTAAAAAAAAAAAATCATGCACATTTTTATCAAGCCGTGCAGTATTTTTTCAGGATGTGCTGCCATATTAAAGGAGAGGTCCGTTGGAAATTTTTATTAAAGTGTTGTATTGCCCCCCAAAAGGATACAAATCACCAATATACACTTATTACGGGAAATGCACATAAAGGGGGACATGTATCATCCGGCTTTTTTTTTTATTTTTTTTTTTGGCGTAAAGAGACTTTTTGCGAATAATTTATTCGCAAAACAGCCGATTTGCAAATAAAATATTCGCAAATCGGCTCTTTACGCCGGGTATGCCTGGGGGCGGGGAGGGGGTCTGGAGGGGGCGGAGCGGGGGGCACGGACTCATAGTCCACGCATTTTATCTTTTTTTTTTTTCTTTAAAGATACGCCGAAAACCTACTCCAGTCCTCAGCTGGCGTAGGTTTTAGGCCATGCGCACAGGCTTGCACGGGATTTATGTAGAGGCAGTCCGCCTCTACATAAATCTCCGTAGCGCCGGAGATGCGGGGGCATTTTTAAGTCCGGTGTAAAAAACATCGGACTTAATGAATGTCCCCCAAAGGGTTTTTTCCCTGCACTTACTACTGCATGAAGGCTTTACTTCCTGGATAAAATGGTGATGTCACAACCAGACTCCCGGAGCTGTGCGGGCTGTGGCTGCTGGAGAGGATGATGGCAGGGGGATGCTCAGTGACCCTCCAGTGCCCTGTGTCCCTCACTGTCCCCCTGCCATCATCCTCTCCAGCAGCCACAGCCTGCACAGCTCTGGGAGTCGGGTCGTGACATCACCATTTTATCCAGGAAGGGAAGCCTTGATACAGTAGTAAGTGCAGGGAAAAAGCACTTAATGTGCATTTCCCGTAATAAGTGTATACTGGTGATTTGTATAACTTTTGAGGGGGCAATACAATCCTTAAATAAAAAAAATTGCCGGATTTCTCATTTCATGCCGATCTGCATAAAATGCTCTAAAAAAAAACATTTTTCGGCAAATCCCCACAGCACAACAAAATAATGGAGATATGGTTATTTACACTGCGTCTTCTGCATCTTCAACGTCTTGCTGGTGGTTTATTATGCACATAGACCCCTTTTGAATAAAACATGAACATACCCTCACATGTCTTACTAGATGAATCATTAGAAAAGCAAATATTTACTGGTAAATAGGGCTGCAAATACTTTTATTTATAATATTCATTTCTCAAGACAGAGAATCGATAGTGCATAGTTTATCAGTCACATAACCACCAGCATGTTTTCACCTACAAATTGTGGCAATGAATTTGCGTTTATATTCAATGTATGTAACTAGTTTAACCTCACACGTGTATTGATCAGATAAATGCTTCAGGGAACTTCTTCAAAACTGTTTACATATAAAGTCCTTAGTTACAGGTAGTGATGATTGTATTTTATACACCTGTGGGCTGCAGTATTTCTTAACCCTGGAGCCTCGCAGCTTGTCATATTTCAGGATCTATTTAGTATTTTACAGAAAGCACCGAAAACTGTACTGTCTGGGAACACAGCAGTTGTCTGTTACTATTACAGGGGGCAAATACTGGACAAACAGGCTGACATTGCCCGGTGTTTTAGGCCCAGTGATCAGCAGATGAACAAGAGTTTGCTTATTCATGAGCCGATTGCTGTTATCATTGCACAATGATCAGCTTTGTAGGGAATTAGGCAGCATGTGTATACACTCCCTAAAGTGCTACTATAGCACTATTAAAGGGAAAGTATCCGCAGGTTACACGCATCTAACCTGCTATGTCCCTATTGCACAGGAGACGCCGAGGAGGAAGGTATGCCTTTTAACTTTCTCCTTGGCGCCATTCCTGTGCATTTAGAAGTTTTCTCCAAGGTCAGCTAAGGCCAATAGGAGCATTGGAGCACCTGTTAGGAGCACTGCCTCCATTGTGCCAGCCCGCCCTAAGCTGGCCCACTCCTCTCTAGCTATAATGAATGAAAAGGGCTGGCTGGGGTTGGATTGGCACTATGGGGGTGGGCAGTGCTTCTAATGGATGCCCCAGTGCTCCTAATGGTCTTACCGTACTGCTGGGAAAACTACTAACTGCACAGGAATGGCGCATACCTTCCTCCTCGGCATCTCCTGCGCAATAGGGACATATCAGCAGGTTAGATTCGTCTAACCTAGTGATAGTTCCCCTTTAAACACTTCTCATTCACATCCATTTGGTATCACGTAATACACTGATATACTGATCTTTTCAATTGCTCTGTGCTATGGCTTTCATATATTATCTCAGATTTCATGAATAGAGAATTTAAAATTAGGTTTTCAAAACCAGATGACCCATTTGAACATTTTGTGCCTTTAGATTAACTGTTGACTATTGATTAAGTTCCCGCTTTCTTTGTATATTTTTATTGTAGATACAAGGGCTGGAAATTAGCATCGGGATACGATAGCACCACAGCATGTCAATTTATAATGCAGAATTATTGTGTATTTGTTGCAGATTTTTGCCCTTTGAGGTCAGAAGGGAAGCAAAAATTCAGATGATCTGCAGTGTAACATAAAGGGAAACTATTATGATGTGATTGCAGCCTATGGGGATAGCTATTACAAAATCTGAATGGATTTAGTGCTATAGGTCAGATTTGTTAATGAATTGTCTGAAGCAAATGAAATCTGTGTAAATTCCCCCTTAGTGTGTAGATTAGCTGGAAGACTCTGGTAGGTCTGATCATGTTATGTTATTATCTGGTCAAAATACAGTAAGTGAAAGAATTTTGATGAAATCACTGTGTGCCCACCCTACACCATCTGGCAATCTCTGAATATTTTGTAGTACACTAAGCAACATAGCTCTGCAGCTGCTGCATTTGGCTTGGGATGCAGTTTGGATAAATGTAGATTCCAGGAACATATAATCATTTCCTAGGTGAGAGACGTGCTGTGTATTGTTCTTCACAGTTGATGCTGTGGAATGAGCTGGATTCTAAATGCACTATCATATCAGAGTAATAGTAGCTGCTATCTGATGACTTGTTCTTGGGTGTCACTTAATTTGTAATTATTGTAATCTTCCTAAATCTAGAAAAATGCAATGGAGACCTCCTTCTAAGATGTCCATGTTTTTTTCAACATAACAAGTAATATTCACTGTAAGAGCTGTCACAAACTATAGTTGACAGCAAAATTCTGCTATTTATGAAATTTCAGAATATCCATGACGACGCTACAAGTCCCCCCCCCCAAAAGAAAAAAAAAAAAAAAAAAAAAAGAAAAATGACTTATAATTTTTGTGACTGCATATTTTTTACCTCATTATTTCTCTCTTAGGCTGGGTTCACACAGCGTTTTTGCAATCCGTTTTTTTTTCATCCGTTGTTTGCAAAAAAACAATGAAAAAAAAACATGCATTTGTGTGCATCCGTTTTGATCTGTTTTTCCATTGACTTCCATTTAAAAAAAAAAAATGGATCAAAATGGATGTTTTTTATGACGGACAAAAAAACTATTTTTGTGTCCATTAAAAAAAACGGATGAAAAAAACGGATTGCAAAAACGTAGTGTGAACCCAGCCTTATACTGTTCCTCACACCCTTGTACTGTCCCTCACACCCTTTACATGGCCTTTGGACCAAAGGCTTATCCCTAATTTATTAAAAATGCCTTCCTGTAAAGGGCAGAGTCCTACACAGATTTTCCCCAGGCATCAAAATACATGGGCCCAACCAGGGCTTCCCTTTCTCTAAGGCCCAATGACAACTGCTTTGTCTGCCTCTATGGTGTATACTGTATGTCATTGGTCTAAAATATATATATATATCAGCTGCTTATACATGTTCCTGAACAGTTTATTTAACCATACATAATTCCCCCTAACAGGGTAGAAATAATCCAGTGAAATGCGTGGTTATACAATGCTTATACTGTATGATTCTAATTAGGAGTTTTAAATCCCCTATGAGCTAATGATCTTAGATTGAGCATTAAATGTTCATTCATACTGTATGTGTGGTTTCTCAGTTAGTTTTGTAGCTTCCTAATCAGCTATTACATAAGGTCCTATCCACTTTATCTTTTGGAGCCTTCTTCTTGGCCACAAAGAGTTCAGCCTTTGTATGCACACAGTGCTGCCTCCTGTATGTAATCTCCCTCACTCCACCCTCTTTATCCTGCAGACTTTTCTTCAGCTGTTAGTGCTTAGTATAACCCCTTACTTGCTGTGTTGCTGCTGCTATTTTTTTTCTCACGTAGAAGCTTGGTAAGTCAGTGCATCACAAGCCCCTTCTTCTCCATAAGCCATTTATAGCGGAACAGTGCCAAGCTGTTAAGTCCAGCCTACTTTCTCCAGTACTTTTTTTTATGACAGAACAGTAAGGACTAGATTTTGTACTGTGATCGTACTGTATGAGAACTAAGGGAGGAAGTAACTGTGTGTATTACTAGCAAACAGAGTGAATAACAAATTGCTGTGTACCATAGAGTAGACTCTCTGGGGCTCAGTAACAGCAGTTAGAGCACTAAAATCAACTTGCCACCACCCTAAATGGTTAATCTAACAAAACCTTTTGAATCTTTTACAATATCAGGTACACTTGTCATACTGTGCATACAGATTTTTCCACCCCTGACTTTGCTTTGCTTGTAAGGAATCTAATTGTCGAGGATACAAAATCTATACATTCTTAACAACTCCATCCCCTGAAAAAAATGTAAGGACTTTGAAACCCGCTGCTACTTGTTGTTATGTCAGTTGATCTACTCAAAAAGTTTGAGAAGTTATGTTTTACAGGGATTTAGTATCACGGCCATACTAAGAGTCGCTGTGGAATTTATTCCCTATTATGGGCCAACTGCCTCATGGGGGGGTTTGCTTTTTGTCTAGGTCTACATCATAGATTATACAGTAGGTTGGACTTTTTGGACTAGTATCTTTCCTCAACCTTACTATGTACCTATGTATACACTAAGGGGGACATTTATCATTTGCACCTTTTTTTGCGAATATTTTCTATCACTGTGCACTGGCTTATATGTTTGCAGCCTAGTCAGGTATTTATGAATATTCACATGTTGGTTCATAAATAACCTTCCCTGGCGCTGCGCATTTTACTGCAGGTATTCATGAATTGACCTTACTTAGGAAAATTTCGCTATCCTGGGACTGGAGTACAGATGCAAATAAATATGCGAATATTCCAAAATGCGCACAAGTAAAATCAAAGCTAAGAAAATTCTTAAGAATAACCACACCCACATAAGTCAAGAAGGAAAAAAACAGGTCATATTCACACATACACCGAGCTACACTGTTTAGTAAATCTGAGGAAGGTCTGTGCACATCACACATACCCCAGAACAGGCTAAGGAGCACAAGGTACACTGCTTGATACATGTCCCCCTAAGTGTATATGTTTATTTAATGTTGAACGATCAATGACTGTTGGTGACATACATTTTATTAACATGGCAGAGTCTACATTATCTTCTATTGGTGTACTGTATGTCAAGCCAGTCGAGAAGTTTTAAGGAAGGGGACATCTGTGCATGTTTCTAAAGTTCAACACACGTGAGTTGCGTATTGTTCAGCAAGTACTATAAACCAAATAAGCTGCCACTATGCAACAACTGTGTGTAATCAAGTGATTTTTTTTTAAGGGTACAAACCCACTTGCCGGATCCGCAGTGAGTTCCTTGCTGCGTTTTTGCAGCGAGACTCACCTGTGGATCCTGGCCCTATACTTTCAATGACAGACAAACACGCAGCAGGGATGTACATCCCTGCTGCGAGTTTGTCTGTAACCCGCCCCCTTAATCCCACGACTGCCGGAGCTGATACTTTAACTGATCAGTTGAAGTATATGCTCCAGCCAGCGGGCCGCCCGCAGCCCCGGCCACCTGATCGCCCCCCCCCCCCTGCAGCCCCGACCGCTCACCTGCAGGCCCGGCCGACCGATGCCCCCCCCCACCCCGCAGCCCCAATCACTCACCTGAAGCCCCGGCCGCCCGATCCCCCCCCCCCCGCAGCCCCAATCGCCCACCTGCAGCCCCGGCCGCCCGATCGCCCGATTGCCCCCCCCAGCCCCGATCGCTGTACATCCCTGCTGCGTGTTTGTTTGTCATTGAAAGTATAGGGCCGGGACCTGCAGTGCGTCTCGTTGCAAAAACACAGCAAGGAACTTACTGCGGATCTGGCAAGTGGGTTTGTACCCTTAGGGTACAAACCCACTTGACGTATTTGCTGCGTGAATCAGTCTTAAAAATAAGCAGGCAAAACGCAGATTGGCTTTATACAATTGTTCTGCGTTAAAATACGCAATTGCGTATTTTTGAAGCGTGAAGCTTGTTGTTAGCAAAGCATCAGTTGTTAACAACCTGTGCGAAAAACGCATGTAGCTTCACGCTTCAAAAATACGCAATTGCGTATTTTAACGCAGAACAATTGTATAAAGCCAACCTGCGTTTTGCCTGCTTATTTTTAAGACTGATTCACGCAGCAAATACGTCAAGTGGGTTTGTACCCTACAAGATTATTTTAACAGTTTATATCATGAACTAATAAATCTCATTTGTGATTATTATATATTAGTGAGTTGTGTTTTTTCTCATTGGTGGTCAGCAAGTACTGTAGATAAAGTAAACAATATGAAGGTAAAAATAAGGATCAATAAAACATATTTTCTTTGTCTGTGATATTTACACTTTTGTCTACTTTTAGATTTATATTTTCATTAATGTCAACTTCACCTTGTATCTCCCTGTTTTGTTTGAAGGTTGCTTCGAATGCTGCATAAAATGCCTTGGGGGGATTCCATATGCATCATTGATTGCTACTATCCTGCTCTATGCCGGGGTTGCACTGTTCTGTGGCTGTGGTCACGAGGCTCTATCAGGCACTGTCAACATTCTGCAGACCTATTTTGAAATGGCAAGAACTGCTGGGGACACACTTGACGTCTTTACCATGTGAGTCATCATACTATCAAAATGTTACAAATGTAGAAGTTTCATAAATGCAGAGATTGTGTAAGTTACAGATGGATGTTATATCAACCTATGCTTGTATGTATGCTTCTATTGCTTCAGTTATTATCACTGTGGAGCAATATTATAAGCTTTGCTGCACTGACACTGTGCTTATCCCTCCAGCATTGTATCTGTTCCCTTGAGTCAAAATAGAATAACAGGAAAGAGGTCAACTTTGGCATTCCCATACATACACGAAGAAACACGTCTGTGATACTGAACAGAGATTAGGTTGCATGACATTAAAACAAAATAGGTTGCTGTTTTCCAGGAAGAGCGCCACTCTTGCCCATGGGCACCTTATTTCTATTCACTTATGTGGATGACACGCAGAGTTTAGCACAGCCTGGCTGACACGAATGCAGCGCTTTTAAGAATAAAATAAAAAACAGAACCGCTTTCTAATCCCATGCAGACCCTTCAGAGTCCTTTGGTGCAGGTTTTTGAAAGAGTTTGGTACCAGTCAAGTCATTTTAATAAAGAAAATCCTGTTTGAATGCTTGCCCATTAATTTACATATATTATTCTTTTTGTCTATTGTGGTTTTTTTTTTAATCACAAGTAAAAAGAAAATACTGTTGGCTACATAATATTACTGAAGCTCTTGACATCAAGACATAATAAAGCTATGTTTAAACAATGTATAACACCTATGCTATGCAACGACATTCAGCAGGTTCCTGCAGCTGATACTGCTGTATCGGCTACATGAACTTTTTTTTTGTTAACATTCCTTCTAATTCTGCGTTCAGGAGTCCAAAGGGTGGTCCTACTCTATGTGTGTAAACATACTCAACTAGAAAAAGGCTGCAGAGACTGCTTAATGGACTCACTCTTTCATTAAAAGAAGTCCACCAATGTTTTTTTTTTCTTTGCCTGCCAGCAGAGGCAGGGGAAATCTTAATACAGAATCCTAACTTACAGTTACACATGCCCACGTCGCACTGCTACACTGGCCCCGAGACCCCAGCCGGAAGGCATTTTCTCCCGAGTCCTGATGATGTTACCAGAAGAGGGAAAATGCCTTTCTGGCTGATGGATTGTACGATCAGTCAATCAGTGACTGCAATGGGGCCGTGCCCTAGTCACTGATTCGCTGAGTGGGCAGTCAATTAACCGGGTCATGACATTGGTTGAAAGAAAATCCCAGAGCCCGCAGTGGTCTCGGAGCAGTGATCCAGCACTGGAGTTAAGCTTGTTCTTTATGTCCCCCTTGCCTTTTTTTTTTTTTTTTTTTTTTTTTTTAATGGCCCCTTGTCGGACTTTTCCTTTAACTTAGTGTGAAATGTTTTTAAAATTGATGCAATGCCATACTACATGTGCAATGTCCTGGCCCCTAGGGTCCACTCCGCAGTGTAGATGGTGCTAACAGGCAGGAACCGGGGCAGCTGTAGGGTATAGGGTTGTCACGGTGTAGGCACAAGGGTGATACAGCTGGAAACCGGACTCCTGACCATGCGGAAATACTGGGCATGCGATTCCTCGTTGTCCTTAGTCAGGGCACCAATTATCACACCAATGCCAAGGTTCAGAAACAACGGTAGTTGTATATTTAATTGTAACGGTGGTAACTAGTAGCAACAGTCTCTCCGGATGCAACCGGGTATAAGGCAGACTTGAATAAAGCAGGGTAATGGGTGATGCTGCAATAGGCTGTGAGAGTAGCGTGCTGAATGATGGGAGTAGTAGTGAAACTGAAGTTGAGATGCTGGGTGGAATGAGACTTGAATGAAATACTTGCTGTTGATGATTAGAGAAGGTGATGATGAGAGGAACTGGAGAATGACTGAAGAATCGACACCCAGATGAGAATCTTGAGACTTGAGACAGGAACACTGCCAGTGGACTGGAGCAGCAAAGCACACGCAGGCCTCTCTCTTAGCAGGGAGAGAGGACAAACACAGAACTTGTCTCCTGAAGGTGGAGGACAAGACTCGACTGAACAGGAACAGCAGAGCAACACACCCTATCCCCTCTGGGGCAGGAGATAGACTGAGGTAGAACAGGAAGTCACATGGTAAACCCCAGCCAAAGCTCGATGACCATTGGTGTTACCATGGAAGCAGGGCACAGTCACATGACATCCAGCCATTGCATCATCACACCATTAGGCATATACAGAGAAATATACATGAGAAGTACCATACTTGAACACTAGGGGGCGACATAATACCATTAGACACTGATACCTGAATATACATACAATAAATAAATGGAATAGCAGACCTGAATACTGAGAAGGGTAACACAATACACGCAGTTTGCAGTGGACCATAGCTTTCCAGAACAGAACTGGTTATAATAAAAGTGTGAGGATAAGGGCTGTTCTGGGACACTGCACATGTGTTTGGGCTGTCAGTAAAAGCCCAATAACTTATACTGCTTTCAATTTCTGACTCACATAGAAGTTACTTCCTCACATCATCCTAACTATCTCAACACTGCCCCTGCCAAGACAATTATCCATGCCACATTAAATTTTCTCCTTGATCACCATAAGTCACTACTACAAAAATTGACTCCGGTATGTGGACTGATTCCATTATGAAAAAAAACAGCCAGGCTGATTTCTGTCTGGTAGTTATACTATAGTGCCCATGCACAATGGAAACATCTCATCCAACTCCAGTGATTTCTGATCCATAGATAAATAGATCCATAGATAAATACATGCACACTTGGCCAAGCATGCATATTGATAGGAAAATGTTCTGAAATAAATAAATCAACTTATTTAAAAAACTCATATATATTCCTGTATTATCCCACTATAACCCACTGGTGCTCTTTTCTCAACATGTGATCCTCCCTTATTACTTTCTTTCAATCCCAGTTGCAGGACTTCTCTTAGGTTGTAAATAATAGATATCAGTCCATTAGACTTGCTCAAAACTCTCAGTTTTAAATGGACACAGTCATTACCAATAAGTAATGGTAAATCAGTAGGGGAGGTGATGTACTACTTTTTTGCAAATTACTTTGTTCATGTTTTTGCCTGTTTTTTATATGAAGTACAGTGCTATAAAATTTGCCACTAGATGTCTCACTTACTTGAAAACTGCAGTTAAGGCTCCATCACTAAGGCTATTTGGCTTTTATTAACAGCAAAAAAGATACCAAATGCTGTAAGTGATGTCAGTTACACAATTAGGCACTAAATTGACTGCTGAAGCTGCAGTCTGAAAATGAAAATTTTCATATTTTTTTTTTAAATGTCAGGAGAGGTACATTTAAGGTGTGTCATGAAAGTTCAGGTTTTTAAAAGAGATTAATGCTAAATAATGTTCTTTTGACTTCAACTATGCCCCATGACTAAAGCACAAATTGACCTGGTCACTGATATATTTTCTCCATTCCACTGTTAAAATAACATGCATCCTCATCGTCCTTTGTGGATCCATTGCCCCAGTGGGCTCTTTATTTTTCTAGGCCCCTATTACTATTTAGCTTATAATGTCAAGGGTGTAGCCAACACTGCTCTCCTGGACTTTAAACCTGAGTACCTTTTTAAAACTGGGGGCACTGGTGATGGCCCAGTTGACAGTATAGGATCTTATTAACATATCTGATTAACAGTACTGATTTTTGTGGGTCCCTATGTTCTTGGTTCATGCCTGTTCGTTTATACTCCTGTTGCCAACAAGTGCCTAGCATCCTGGATAAAATGCATCTTGTACCTCTTTAGTCTATCTTTTAATTCCATAGATATTTTAGGCTTTGTACACACTAGATGCCAACTTTTTCTGTCATTAAAGAGGCACTCCAGTATCAGAAACTGTGTATAATTTGTGTAATTCAGCCCTGACAGGAAGCTGAAAAGAGAACTATAAAATGTGAATTGTCTACAACTCCCAAGATCCTCCCTCTCCCTGTAGACAATGCATCATCCTCTGATTTCATGGGAAGGTTGGCTGGATCTCAAGGTTGGATTTAGCTTTGTGCAGGCCCTTGGGCGACAGAGCCTCAGCAGGCCCCTCATCCGTCCATCCATCCATCCATCCATCCATCCATCCACTATGCACCCATCATTCCATCATCCATTGACATACACAAACACACAAGCACACATTACTGACTGACTTATACTAAGACACTGACACACAGCACTTACAGTTCAGTCTTCTCCTCCTTCCTCTCTGTCGGACTGCTCTCCACACTGTAAGGTTGAGGACCTTTGGGTCATGTGGTCAGGTCCTTCACCCTTTTCTCTCTGTGTAGGTCCTGCTCCATCTTTTGTGTCTTCTGATGTTCAGCCCTTACCCTGCACTGCAGTGCGGGGGCTGAACATTAGAACACCAGCCTCTCTCCCTCTCTGGGCCCCTGGAGGCACTTAGGGACCTGGCACTTGCCCTGGTAAGCTCTGTGCTTATGCCGGCCATGCTGTTTCTTGTTTCTGTGCTCTCAAGTCCCCCAACCATACCCCCTAAGTAATGTTACCTACTGTGCCCACCCCTTCCTTCCAGCCTACATCACTATCTCCCTGTCATATACATTAAGGGAGAGTGGGGTGTGATTACAGCATGCTGCCTTGTAATGAATAATGCTAATAAAAGCAGGTGCAGATAGGAAATTAATGCAGCAGCATCCTCACTGATGCAATATTCTGCACTGAAATGAAATGTTCCGCAGCAGCTTTGAGTGGGAACTGAATCTTTCAATTTTTTCATATTTCCCAGTAATGGCCACCAAGGGGAGCTCCTGCAGGAAACTGCTGGTAAAAGTAACCTGAAATACGGCTTTTGAAAAAAGGGGCAGTCTTCTCTCAACTTCTGTGACATCATGCTCTTTTCACAGGAGAACAAAGAGGGGAAAGAAGCAGTGCCATCTGCACAGCAGAACACATACAACAAGCGTATCCCCAGCCAACTTCATAATACACCTTCGCTCTGCTCCAGATGTCTTGAAAATCTGGATACAGTTTTTCAAAACTTAACCCAAGACTGTATCCAACTTTTCCAGACACCCAGACTAGAGCTCAAAGGCAGCCAGCTCACAAGTCGACAGCCGCGCGAAGCACTTCACTACTACCATTAATTTGCTCCTCCCTGATGTACACTCAGGGAGCTCATACATGCACACTCATACAGGCAGCTCATACATGCACACTCATACAGGTAGCTTATACATATACAGCCATACAGACAGATCATACATGCACAGTCATACAGGCAGCAGATACTGTCAGCTCATACAGATAGGTGGATCTTCTGAAAGCAAGTATCCTGACAGATGCTCCCGGCTGTCCACAGCTACCCTCAGATCTCTGTCCTCATGCAGCTCTCCGCTCAGGCTCCAGTAGCCGCTGACCATACTACATACTTCAGCTGCTGTAGAACCCCATACTATACACCTCAGCTGCCACTGCAGATCTTCATCATGCACACCTCAGCTGCTGAAGGACATCATAATACACCTCAGTTGGTGCAGAACCCCATACCACACACCCCAGCTGCTGCAGAACCTCATCATACCTCAGCTGCTACAAAACCTCATCATACTGCTTAGCTGCTGCAGAACCTCAGTTGCCGCAGAACCCTATAATACAACTCAGCTGCTGCAGAACCTCATCATACACCTCAGCTGCTGCAGAACCTCATATCACACACCTCAGCTGCTTCAGAACTTCATTGTACACCTTAGCTGCTGCAGAACCCCATACCACACACCACAGCTTCTGCAGAAGCTCATCATACGCCTCAGCTGCTGCATAACCCCACACTACACCCTCAGCCAGTGTTGGACTGGGGTACCTTGGGCCCACCAGGGAATTTAATTTTAGGGGCCCACCCTACATATACCAGATATAACCAGCATCAAACATTTCACATTACTATAGCAACTTTGCACAGAGCTGTGTATGTGACCAGCGATGCTGGCTCACTGCTAGTAACTGGTTAGTCACTGCAAACTGCATAGTGTGCCACTTAACTTAAAAGTAGAAGTGTCATGGAACAAATCTCAGGCAGAAAGGGGGGGGGGGTGCAGGAACATAATAACAAAAGTATACTTACCTGTTGCTGTGCCCTTGTAGCGCTTCCTTAAAGATATCTGACAGAAACCGGCCTCCTGCAGCTCCTCCAGGTGCAACGTCACATACTCGCCCGCTCAGCCAATCAGTGGCTATAACAGGACACCGCTGCAGTCACTTACTGGCTGAGCAGGATATCCATTAGCCGCCCTGTGACATTGCAGCTGGAGGAGCCAGGGCTGAGATGTACACCGAACCCGGGCAAAAATGACTTCTGGCAGCTGTGAGAGAGACCCGAGAGCAGCGCTATGGGGCACAGGGACTGGTAAGTATACTCTTTCAATTATCTTCATGCACTCCCTTGCCTGTCTGTCATTTGTTAGTTTCACAAGACTCCTCCTTTAGGGAATATGTCAGTCCCCAGCAGGTTTAGGTATGGGAGGGGGAGCTACAAGTTACTGAACATAATGTGTAGATACATATAACATACAAATATGCACAATATATACAAACAAAAACAGTACAGATATATAAAAAAAAATGCACATTAGTTATGTGCATACACAGTACACACACACACCCATGTACATCAAATCCTTAGGGATTTAATCAAATTCCTGATTTTATAATTTCCCTGCCACATATATATGATGTATATTTATGGTGGTGTCCATGTTGGTGTGACCCTGTTGCTTGGAAAAAAACTTTTGACAAACCTTGCAGATGTAGGTATTAACCTTGCGATGCATCTGTTTTCTTCAAGATTTGAATGCCCCTTTAATCCCGGGATATGCACATACATGCAGGAGTTCTACTATCCACTGCTCCATCCTACTTCCGCTCATTGTGCAAGTGATAGATTTGTGTAGCAGGCAGATGTCCGTCTTTATAACTCCGCAATATGTGATGGATCCCCAAATCCCATGCATAATAAGTTAAACCAAAGATTGTGACACAACACGACACAACACGTTGTAATCAGGTGTCAAAGGGTCCCAATTTTATTTAAAATTACATTACACTGAAAATGGCAGACCCCCAACCCACGAAGAGCCACCCTCCTGCACTCAGGCGAGGAAAAAACCCCTGTGGGGGAAACCTCGAGGGAGCCATGGCTGGAGAGTTGCCCCACCCCTGGGCTTGGAGGATAATACCATACTATAAATATAATGAACAGGATGTGAGAGAGAGATCTGGCTGCAATAGCTGTCACCTTATTGATGGCTAGGCGGCTGTATCTCTTCTCCTTCACAGATCCAGGTCCACTTCTCAAGAAGATGTAGACTTGATAAAAGGGTAGTCTAAAGCAGACCACCCCTTTTCCCTGCTAGAACCTCCAAATTACATCAAGGGTAGGGGGCAGTAATCAAGCTCAAGGTCCTCTGGTTATCCAAGATGGCACTGATCAGGGCACGGTGCATTGCTTTATGGAACATTTTTTATGACATAAGAGCTTGTCATCACAGTCCATGGTGAAGCATTAGCCCATTAATGACTGGTGATGCACTTTACTGCAGTGGTCACTAAACAGACTTGTGACCAAGCAAACAGCTTATGGTTAGGCCACACTAAGAATAATAAATAATATGGTTTGATGTGGCCCATAGCAACCAATCACAGCTCAGCTTTTGTTTTGCAAAATAAAAGCTGGGCTGTAGTTGGTTGCCATGCACAACTTAGGCAGTCTAACTTGCCCATAGCAACCAATCAAAGCTCAGCTTTAATTTTATAAGAGCGTGTTAAGATATGAAAGGTGAGCTGCGATTGGTTGCTATAGGCAAATGGCAGGTTTATAAAGCTGCTCCATTGCTGTAAAGTTTATGATGATGATGACGACTTAAAACACATGACATCAAGCTTCCCCATAATGCTTTGCAATCAGCCCTTCCTCCATACCTCCCAATTTTTTGGAGGGAAACTTGTGGTTCACAGACATTTCTATACACTACAATTCCCAGCATTTCCTGTCACTCAGTTTAGAATCCACTGGTATACGGTATATATGGCGAATTTGTTAACATGAAGGAGACTGCTGACAATCTGATGTAATTGCATGTTGAAAGGGCTGCCAAAGAGTTATATTAATAAAGCTGGTGAAATGAATAGACAAGGAGGGGATCCATACCTGGATATTTATGATACAATTTGGTTGGTGAACTCCCAAGTCCCAAATAAGTTCACCAATCAAAATGCATGTTAAAATGCAACAGATATACGCATTGTGTGAACACAGCCTTCTTCCAGAAAGATAACTCTATAGTGTAGCTTTTCCTTAATAATATCACGTACTGCAACGTCACATAATGCAACGTCACGTACTGGCTGATGCAGTATCGGACTGGGGTACCTTGGGCTCACCAGGGAATTTTATTTTAGGGGCCCACATTACATATACTAGATATAACCAGTTCCAAACCTTTCACATTACTATAGCAACTTTGCACGAAGCTGTATATGTGAATGGCGATGCTAGCTCACTGCTAGTAACTTGTCATTCACTCTATGCAAACGGCATAGCGTGCCACTTAAGTTTGTTGATATAATAATATATAATAAGATGAATATATAATAAGATGAAACCCCAGGTTACTATATAGAGGTGCGTGTGCAGCAGTGTTGGGGGATTATATGTCATCCTGGAGCTTCTAAACAGGAAGGCCCAGCTCCTAATTAGGGGCCCACCAAGGGGTAGGGCCCACTGGGAGATTCCCCTGCTCCCCTCTGGGCCAGTCCGAGCCTGCCCTCGGCTCCTGCAGAACCTCATACAACACACCTCAGCTGCTGCAGAACCTCATCATACACCTCAGCTGCTGCTAATTGTCTGGGAGTTGGAATGAAAATATTTGGCCGGTCATTGGTAAAACACATCTATATCATATTACCCTTGCATTATATATATATATATATATATATATATATATATATATATATATATATATATATATATATATACAGATACAGTGCAGTAGCCATAGGCAGTATCCTAACATTGGGAAAGAAGGGGTTAACACACTGACAACTTTTATCGCTATTACTCCGGTCAGTGTGACACTTTTTTTTTTATCTCCCCAGGCTGAAATCCCCCTGTCCCAGCATGAACTACTCTATGGGGGACATTTATTAAGTCCAGCGTTGCCGGGCTTAAAAATGTCCCTGCATCGCCAACACTTTGCTGATTAAGGCCCCATTCACGCGTCAATGGCAATTTTCCTGTCAGGAAATCCTGTTAAGGAGGCCTCAAAAGGCTTCAGGAAACCATCAGTAGTGTCTTCAGGATTTCCTGATGCGCATCAGGAAAGTATCAGGAAAGCATCAGGTTTCCTGAGCTCCTATAGACTTCTATGGCGGGCACCCGTTCAGGAAATCCTGATGAAAATTGGACAGGTTCTATAATTTCCTGACCCATTTTCCTGAATGGACACCCTTCAGGATAAATTCCCGAAGGCTGTCAGTGTTCAATTAAACCCTATGGGTTAGGAAATCCTGACAGGAATTTCTGATAAGAAAAACGGACAGATTTTTCTGAAGTGTGAAGGGGGCCTTATGTAGAGGCGCACTACCTCTACATAAATCCCGTGTGCACAAGTGTGGCTGGCATCCTTAGGTTCCCTTATTTTTCGGCGTGAAAAATGATAAATTAAGCGGACCCAGAGTCCAACAACCTCCCCCCCACCACCCCTTTCCTGCTCCCCTGACGCAGCGGGTGGAAAATGTCCTGATGCAGAAGTTTATTCGCTGAACGGCTATTTGCGAATAAATTTATTCGCATCTGACCACTTTCCGACAACCCCCCCCCCCCCCCAACACTACCTTTTTAGGATGATAAATGTTCCACTATGTCTTTGAGCATCCCCTCCCTCATGCTGGGCTCCTTATCAGATCGGTCACAGCCGAGCAGGAGGGGGAGGAGAAGGAGAGCACGGCTACCTGCTGAGGTCAATGCTGGGCACAGTGCACCTTCTCTGGCGGCTCCAGAAGTATGGCGTCTGGCTCCCTCTTCAGCTCCATGTGTGCTGTGAGCTGCACATGTCAGCTCTCAGCTACATTGACGGGACGGGTGCCGTCCATTGACTCCTATGTACTGAGGGCTGACATAAAGCAACTGTGTATGTGTTGTGCAGGGAGACATACACAGATGCCATTGCAAATGGCAGCCCCCAGTGCAGCACATTATTGTTAATTTTACTAAACACAAAAACAGAAATCAAAGTCTAACTATTTTGAAAGATATTATGAAATGAAACAACAACAATAATAATAATAATAATAATAATTGACACATTCCCTTTAAGCAACTTTTTAACCAGGTAGTACAAAATACAGAACAAAGACGAGTAAAACAAATGGATTTTAGGCAGTTTCAGAACTGAGCAGACAGGTATGCAATGCTATATGCTTCTTATTTTTTTAACCTGATGTCAGAGTGTCCCTTTAAGCTCAAGTCCTATTACACCCTACAATGAAATACAATACAATATGATACTGTTTACAAATAGTGCATGATCACTATAAAGATAAGAAATCTTGCATTTTCATTCTCTTTTCATTGAAAACAGAAGACATTTTAAAAAAAAAATAATATGTTGTGTGAACATGGCCTAAAATTAAGGCTATGTTCACAGTTTTTAAGAGACCGTCCATTCCGTGACCCGGCCGGGTCATGGAACAGCCGGTCTCTGCAAAGATCATCCTGGCCGGTACTTAAGTACCGGCCGGATGATCTTTTTGGCCGTAGTATTCTGATGCGGGCGTATCAGAACTCTCCATAGGACACAATGAAGCAAGCGGCCGCAGGACACAATGAATTGCGGCCGCAGAAAACTGACATGTCAGTTCTCTGCGGCGCCGCATGGAATCCTGGCCCGAGCGTATACGATGTGTATACGCTCCGGCCGGGATCCCATTGGAAACAAGGCAGTGTCTTACAGCGCACAAAGTACGGCCGTTGTTGCCAATGGCAACAACAGCCGTACTTTTACGCTGTGTGAACATAGCCTAAATATATATTTATTTAATCCTACAAAATGTAAAGGTTAGAGCTACACAGATTCTTAGACACATGATACATTGGCACAGATCACAGTGTTGCCTGCATACATTGCAGCTAATTAAAATGTATGTGGTTGTGGTTTATACACCGATTACAGCTACTACAGTTTAACACTCTTAGGAAATCTAAACATAGATGACTGTGGGTTTGTGGTCACAGCCACTTGGATGTGGCAATGTTAGTACATTTGCTTTCACTGCTTGAGATGGCATTGGGATTTTTCGCCATACAATGTGTGTTGCGGCCAAACCCCTAACCAAATTTTTACATACCTACATAGTTAGTACAGTTGAAAAAAGACACATGTCAAGTTCAACTAAGGAAGGGATGGATGAAGGGAGGAAGTGGGTGATAGGTAGATTCTATACCTATGCATTTGCATATGCATTTGTTTTGTTACACAAATGGTTTGTATATTTACCAATATGTTGAAATGCTTCTTATTTTATTAAAGGGATACTCCAGCGGGGGGGCACTTTTTTGCTGGGAACGGGGAGGAGGTGGCCTAGGGAAAAGACGTCCACTCACCTCCCCGGTTCCGGTGCCATGTTCCCGGCCGCTTCCGGGTGTCTGACGCGGGCCCAAGACGTGACTTCTCCGGTCCGCTCAGCCACTCAGTGAAGGAAGCGGGATCTGAGCTGACTTGAAACGAATCCCGCCTCCCGATCCCGAGTGGCTGAGCGGGCCTGAGCGTCAGACGCCCGGAAGCCGCTGGGCACCGGAGTGCCGCAATGCGGGTCCCAGCACAAAAGTGCCCCCCCGCTGGGGTACCCCTTTAAATGTAGAGCCTTCTGTTCAAAACCATGATGGATGATAAGTGTAATACAGCAGAGTTCTTAGAAAAAACTTTGCCTACTTCAAATATTTGTATATAGATATACAGTGGTGCCTTGGTTTATAAGCATAATTTGTTCAGGGACCGTGCTTGTAATCGAAATTCACTCTTAAACCAAAGCAAATTTTCCCATAAGGAATAATTTGAAATGCAGACAATTGGTTCCACACCCCAAAATAATGATTTTTTATTCTGAATAACATGTAAAACAAATGAAACAAACAATGAGAAACAGCTGAATATGTGATATTATAAGTTACTGTACAGTATAGCAATCAGCATGTGGAGTATAATGAATAGTAACTGCATAAACCTGAAAAACAACAGCAGTTTGTAGATGCAGGATGGAAGTGCAGATCCCCATAATGCAGTAGCGTAGTACAACAGGCTAGAATAGAAAAGCAGGGCTGCTGTCAAAGGTCTGTGTGGTCACATGACAACAATGAAGAAGGGGCGTGTGTTCAGCATGGACCAATCAGGACTGAGAGAGACTGCAGGGAGCATGAAGGAATGACCAGGGCAGATGTGGGCACATACATGCAGTGCTCTCTGTCCAGAGAGAGAGAGGTGTTACAGCTATGAACAGATTTCCCCCACAGTCCTGTCCCTTGATGCAAGCCCCAGCTTGAAGTGGATCTGCTATGATTAGGAAGGCGAGGGAGACTTCCTGTGTCAGAGTACAGGGCTGTAGACCCCGCTATGCAGACCATGCCCCTCCCCCACTCGCCCTCCCACGGAGTACAGGGAGCTCTTAAACCAAAACAATTCTCTTAAACCAAGTCACAATTTTGAAAAACTGTGAGCTCATAAACCAAAACACTCTTAAACTAAGTTACACATAAACCAAGGTACCACTGTATGTGATTTCTGTACTAAATTTAAGTCATATTGAAAACAAACGCTCTTTGTTGAAAGTGAAAACCCTAAGGGACCTGATGTCCCCAAATCAACTCCTATTGCAGACTGCACTTGAAGCACTGTATGTCTGTTCAATGTTTTCAGTCATGCAGTTTATGATCCATCTATGCATTTAACCATTGTTCTGGTCTTCTTTTACTCTTATCTGTATTTATTATATAAGAATAATTACATATGTATATATAATAGCTATTTAAAGATTAAGGCTAGTTTCATATAATGCTTTGGCCTTCCATTGGCCATATGTGTCAGCAATAAAGATGAGCGCAACTTGAGCATACTCAAGTTTGATCATTTGGCATTTGAATACCAGTGGCTCAAGAAGCTTTAGGTAGTCCTGGAAAAATGGACCTTAGGGGATCCCAGAACATTCATATACCGAACAATTGGACCCAGGCATGCACAAGTGGAACTCACCTCTAGTCACCAACCTGCAAAAATCATCTGCCGATAGGTACATGCTTTGAGGGCAACAGCCATGTGTACTTCAGTGGCCTGAACGTAGTCAGCTAGTGACTGTGTTTGGGTCATGTCCACATATACACGTTTATACTGAGACTCAAAAGCGTGGTCTGCTGGATATAAGGACATGACTTAAAGTTGGTTTTGAAAATCCAGCAGCCGAAAGGGGGGAATTTAATAACAAGTACAAACTTACCTCTCCCCGTGCTCGTGGTGAACACCTTGAGGGGGAAAATGCCTGTCCCGGCTGATGGACTGGCCATCAGCCAGGTTGTAATGTGTCAGTGCTGAAGATGCCGGAGCCAGCATCCTAAAGCTGGTCCCACTACTCAACGCGGGCATGGGGAGAGGTGAGTTTGTACTCCTGATCATATTCCCCTCTGCCCCTGCCAGATTTTAAAGATGGTCAGTGTGATAAACTAGTGTTTGGTTTAAATTAGACAGTGCAAACTTACATAGTTAATACGTTTGAAAAAAGACACTTTGACTAAGTAAGTATATAGGTGCACCAAACCCCTCAAACACCATAGACCACAAGTTAGCACTGTTTAGAAGATAGTTTTTAGTAATCTGGACTAATATCCTCTGGAATGCAGGATATTAAAGTGAATGATGCCTAATAGAAGCCCTATAGCTAATGGTTCGTTTACACAGAGAGATTTATCTGACAGATTTTTTTAAGCCAAAGCCAGGAACAGACTATAAACAAGGAACAAGGAAAGGCTGAGATTTTGCCTGTTTTCAGATCCATTCCTGGCTTTGGCTTCAAAAATCTGTCAGATAAATCTCTGTGTAAAGGCACCATTAGGCTTGCGAGGTTTTGTTGACTAGATTATTGGTTCCACTAAGTTAAAAACCTTTAATAAATGTAACATTTGTGGGCAATCTACAGGGGTTATCTGCCTTTTGCAATATGTTTTTGATGCCCCCAGATAGTGTCCATGCTGAAGTCCTGGTGCTGGGATCACAAACATCTGCTGTAATCTTCAGAGAAACCAGCAGCAAGCATTTAGCATTACCCAATAAAGCATTACAATGCACAAAGTACCTCCCAACATTGGAATCTCCATCTGCAGAATAAATTGTAAGCCCTCTTCCTTTTCCACTTAAAGTCTTCCTAAAGTAATGATAGTTTGTGTAATGTATAATAAAGCTGCATATTGCATTAAGCATTTTTTCCAATAAGTGCAATAATATTTTTCTTACCACTCGCATAAATTAGCACCATCCCAAGAGGGTATATGATGAGATGAAGGGAATGGATGCTTAAAATGTACTATATGCATTACTAACACTCCTGAGACAAGTGGTTGGAATCCATTCTTCCTTCTGGAGTTTTAGATATGAATATGTAGGGCAGGAGAGACTAGAGAGAAAGTGTAATAGCAAAAGAACAATTGTTTAATAAAACAATACAGAAAGGCAGCAATAAGGTTTTCATGTCATTTTAATTGTCTTCTTACAAATAGTAAAAGTAAATGTGTAAAAGCCCTTATACACAGGCTGTGTAAAGATATGCCAATTTCGATAAATCCCCTCCCCCCCCCGAAAAAAAACAAACAAACAAAAAAAGCATCTATTTTTTATAAACACACCTTTAGGCTATGTTCACACTACGTATCTTTCCGGTAGTGTGAACCGCGAATATACGCACGTAGTTTTGAGGTTGATGCGTTTTCTTGAAAGTATACGATATACGGCCGCACAATGCACACTACGTATGCGCTTACGGCCAGATCGTATGCGGCACCGTGAAAAATGAACAAGACCATTGTTTGAGGACAGAAATGTTCCAACTCACGGCCGTGGATTTCCATGCGGTCCAGTACGGAATACTTATTTCAGCCAAATTGAACGTGATTTTTAGATCCAAAAGGTTCTGTTAGTTTTATTGGGCTGGGCGAAGATTTCCAAGTCAATGACCTGTTTCAGATCGCTTCGAATCAAGCTATGGAAGCATAACTCTACTACGGGGCTTATGTTCGCGGTTCGTCCGCATGTTCGCAATCCGGCCGCATGTCTATTTTTCCCACGCAGCCGCACATGTACGGCTGCGTACGAACTACGGCTGGACTCCTATGTAGTGTAAACATAGCCTTAATGATAGATATTAACATAAATGGTTGATTCCAACCAATGGCTTTCTGCTTCATTAGCCTGAACACATTATTTCAATTGTATTAAAGGAGAAGTCTGGCAAAATATTTTATTAAAGTATTGTATTCCCCCCAAAAGTTATACAAATCACAATATATACTTACTTCCTATACTTAGGAAATGCCTAAAAGTGTTTTTTTTCCCTGCACTTATTACTGCATCAAGGCTTTACTTCCTGGATAAAATGGTGATGTCCCGAACCCGACTCCCAGAGCTGTGCTGGCTGTGGCTGCTGGAGAGGATGATCGTGTCGAGTCGGGTTGTGACATCACTATTTTATCCAGGAAGTGAAGCCTTGATGCAGTAGTAAGTGCAGGGAAAAAAGCACTTTATAAACATTTCCCGTAATAAGTGTATATTGGGGATTTGTATAACTTTTGGGGGGCAATACAATACTCTAATAAAAATTTTCGTCTGACTACTCCTTTAAAATATTTAGTTTATCTTTAAATATATTTTAGTTTATTGGCCTCCGACAGTTTTTGAAGCTGTCAAACATGATCATTTTGATTTTCTAAAACAGTTGTCATCTTATAGCGCTGTACAGAAAGGGCAGACAGGGTAATTGGTTTCAGGCAGGATCTAGAAAGAGGCCACAAACTTATTCCTAGTTGTGTGTAAGAGATGTATTTTTGTCTCTGTAAAAAATAAAATAAAATAAATAAATGTTTAGATGTGGCACTTGCTAAGTGCTTGAATAGAAGACATCAGGCACATTTCATATCTGTGATAGTTCGCACAGTTTGTATAGCACTTGGGCAAAGTTCGACTAAATTGTACCCATTGTATTTGGGGAGTCCTAAGCACATTCATGAAGATTCATTCTCTGAAAAACGTTAGCTAGTTACTTCTATGTTTGCCAGTTATATTTTGGCACATTATTGTATGCAGTGTAGAACTGGCATAGTGTGGGCACCCAGTGGAAATAATTCATTGGGTTTATTGTCATATCATTGATTTTTGGATCAATGACTAAGAAATGCCACTAGAATCATTCATTGTGTTTTAAGTAAGCTTTAAAACAGATTGGGAGGCATTTATTAAGTCCGGCGTTTTTTACGCCGGACGTAAAAATGCCCCCGCAGCTCCGGCGCTACGGAGATTTATGTAGAGGCGGACTGCCTCTACATAAATCCCGTGTGCGCCGTTGCGCACCGCCGAAAACCTACGCCAACTGAGGACTGGAGTAGGTTTTCGGCGTACATTTTGGCGGAACGGATGATAAATCGCGCGGACTCTGAGTCCGCGCCCTCCGTTCCGCCCACTTTCCGCCCCCTGGCGTACTCGGCGGAAAGTGCCGATTTGCGAATATTTTATTCGCAAATCGCCCATTTGCGTATTAAAAAAAACGCAAATCGGCACTTTCCGCCGAAAATCATCCGTTCGCCGGATGATACATGTGGCCCATTGTCTTTTGCTTGATCTTAAAGGCCCATTACTATGTCAGCGGCTGAATATCATTTGTTACTCTAGTGTGCTGTATATTCCATCTACATTACCTACGTATCTGACATTAGATAGTAGTTCAGGTAAATAATGGAAAAGATTGTCACATATTCCAAGGAAGACACTATTTTTTGCAAAAAAAAAAAAAACTGGCACAAAGGCCAACCCCTTAGAGTCTGGAGCTATTATAGGTTCATAGATATAATGTGATATATAGACCGAGAACAGTGTAATGTAAGTTTTTATTAATGCTCTGTTTGATATAATTAACAGTATTGATCCAGACCACAGACTGTATAGTCTCATATACACTTTGTTTTTCAGTTATCTACATCTCCCTCCTTCCACAAATCTTGTATTGCACTTGGATCCATCTTTGGGTTGCAGAGTTCAGGGGCAGGGATGCAAATGGAATAGGAGGCAAATCCTGTCTCCGGTGCAGACTGGTATTAAATGAGCTGCAGGAGTAATATCGCTCCAAGTTTATTTTTAAGTCTATGCTTTTATAATAAAGCCTCTGCCTCTCTTTGCCCCTTCCCCATGTCATTGGTGTGCCAATCAGCTTTTACCTCTGCATCTCCCCCTTCAGATTGCAGAGGTATACAACAAACTGGTGTAAAGTAGAGCTAGCTCAGTTGCCCTAGCAACCAATCAGATCCAACTTTTCATTCCTCACAGACGCTTTGGAAAATGAAAGGTGAAATCTGATTGGTTGCTAGGGGCAGCAGGGCCGATTCTACTTTACACCACTTTGATAAATCTCCCCCATAGACATTAGATATAGTGCACTGAGTTATGGAATTTCTTACGTTTTCGGTCCTTTATATCCCTGTTCATAATTTTCAGAAATAAATATTTTCTATTTTTCTTCTGTGCTCTTCCTTTACTGGGTTCTCTGACCAATTAACCGTCTTCCTTCTGCTGCCCCATTAGATGTCCCAATTACAATCTGAGGCAGATAGGCACATAACGTGACCGTCTCCTTTCCTTTGCTCTATCTCTTTTACTTACTGTGTAAATAAGAGAACCTTTTTACTAGTATCCTCTCCTAGGCACAAGGGCATAAACAAAAACATTTAAAGCACAACATACAGTATACTTTATAATGAAAGTCATTCAAAAGCTTGACTATACTAGTGACACTGTAATCCAAAGGCATAAGACATTGAAGTTCATCTTTCTGTATAGTCTGATGATCTCCTTCTCGTTAGCTTTTTGTAACTTCCTGTATCGGTGACCACTTCATCTATTCATACAAAGGGCATAGAAATTGCTATTTTCAGTACTTATTCTATGCACTAGAGTCGTCCTCCCATTTTATGGACAAAAAGTAGCTGAAGAGTGCGAATATGTGAAGAGGAAAAAAATAAATAACATTAAAGTCTCTTTTCCTGTTGTCTGAAATCATTAAGACCAAATCATTGTTGGTTTGTTATTTTTTCTTTTTTTGTTGTTGGTCGCTGCATACTGTTCAGCTTAATTGCATATACCATTAAGATAAAAGCATTTGCTATAAAATAAACATTAGAAATAATTCTGAAATCTTTGATCTCCTTAGGATTGATATATTCAAGTACGTCATCTATGGGATAGCAGCTGCCTTCTTTGTCTACGGAATTTTGCTGATGGTAGAAGGATTCTTTACAACTGGTGCCATTAAGGATCTCTATGGAGATTTTAAAATCACAACCTGTGGTAGATGTGTGAGCGCATGGGTATGTTACTACCTTGTTCTTTATATGTGAAATGTCTATATCTAAAGAAAAAAAAATATTTTTTTAAATCTGCTCTTCATTCTAGCTTTAGATAATTGAAAGTCTTGACATATTGTCATATTGTTGTTTATGTAATAGTCCTAGAGAACATCATAAATCTCACCAATACTTAAAAGGGTATGCTCATCTCAACAAACATATTTATACTTGTAGGGACCATTAAGTTACATAATATTCCAAATACAATCATTTAGCAAACTTGCTTCTTCCTCCTGATATGCTGCTCTTTACCTCCCATTGTTGAAAGCTCATTAGTTAGGTTGCCAACCGCCGCTCTGCTCTAAAAACAATGGTCTGTCAGTTTTTATATATATATATATATATATATATATATATATATATATATATATATATCCGGTTGTGAACAATGGGTTGAAAAAAAGCAGGTATATCAGGAGACTGAGGCAAATTTGCTAAATTAATGTATTTGCAAAAATATTTACATTGAAAGTCCCTACAAGTATAACTATGTAAGCTTAGATAGGAATGCCCCTTTAAGCACTGAGATGCTCCGAACTGTTATACTGTGTAAGGGTAGAAACACACACCGTATCCGCAGTGAATATCATGGTGCGAGTTCGCAGCGAAATCCACTGCGGATACCCTCTCTGTCAGTTTCAATGTGATTCTATACTCACAGTGGGATTGCCATCCTGCTGCGAGTATGTAAATGCCGGCCCCCTTAAACCACCACCGCCCGGACCGGACCTGATCCACGCTCCAGCTGTATCTGAGTCTCCCATAGGTCCCATGCAGCCAATCAGTGATTGTGAAAGGGCCATGCACTGATTGCTTTGGCGGGAACTATGGGAGCAAGAAGCCTTAGATGCAGCTCAAACGTACAGCAGGTTAAGTATGGTCCGGGTGGTGGTGGGTTAAGGGGGCTGGCATTTACATACTCATCCTGCTGCGAGTAGGAATCACATTGAAACTGACAGTGAAGGTATCCACAGCGGATTTCGCTGAGAACTCGCAACGTGAAACCAGCTGTGGATACAGTGTTTCTACCGTTATACATAAATTCCTTTACTGTTCTCTGTATACCTCTGATTTCGTTCTGAAACATACCATACAGAGTCTTTATCTCTTGTATTCAGTGTGATGAATATTACAAAGCAATTTTTCCCTTCAAGCATTGCTTCAGAGCATCATATGGCGGCACAGGTAGTGCCTACAGCATTTTATGCTAGCAGGGAATTTGCCTGAACACATAGGACATTTTCATATTAGACTGGACTTATGACAATTGTAAGCAGGCTATATTCCAAGGCTGTTTTCAGCTTAAGCAGCTGTTTTGTGGCCGAAACCACAATAGCTTGCATGCTTTCAATTGTACTGCAGCTAAAAGCAATTTAATTGTTAATAGCTATGTGGTATAGCAGCATAATGGCAATTTTACACAGAATACCACACAACCAAACTGCTTTTAGCTTTAGTGAATTTCAAGACTGCGCCAACTTTGATGTTGGCATTGTTTTTTTGGCCTGAAAAGTCACCACAATATGTGAACCCTGCCAAAAAAAAGAAAAAAAATTAAGCTAATTCAGACTCTTTTCACCACCGGTTGGGGTACAACCTATACTTTATATAAGATAGTTTTGTTTCTTTCTGCCATTTATTTAATCTGCTAACTGGGTTTTCAAAATAAGAAGTCATATAATTCAATGAAAATGTTTGCAATAAAAATTTAAGACAAACAGTATCTACTCTATATGTTGTATTCAACTAATTAAAGAAAAGGTGAAATCAACAATAGTCTTTACATAAGTCTTAACATTTTATAGAATGTAAAGTCTGTTTAACTCCCTTTTTATTGTTGGTTGTGCTGCCTCTTCGGGAATAGATCCAATAGTACATTACATCAGTTTACTGTCACCTCTGATCTCATGTTATTTGCTCTCTACTTCACTACTGCATAATGCATTTCCACAGCCTTTATCCATTTGGGTAGGGGAAAAGTTAAAGTTTGTGCCTTGGGATCCCAGCATGTGGCATTTTACCTCTTTGGATCCTTCATTTGTAATGAGCTAATCAACAGCTAATGGTGCGTTTACACAGAGAGATTTTTCTGACAGATTTCTGAAACCAAAGCCAGGAACAGACTATAAACAGGGTGCAGGTTATAAAGGAAAGACTGCGATTCCCTGTCTTTTCAAGTCCATTCCTGACTTTGGCTTCCAAAATTGGTCAGATAAATCTGCCTGTGTAGCACCATAAGGCTTTAGCTGTGTACTATATCAGCCATTGATTGGCAGATTGCAAATGCAGGATCCAAAGGAGGGTGAGTAACCCCCTACCTTTCAACATTTAAGCCATTGGGTGCCAGACTAAACAGAAATCGGGACGGCAGATGGATCAGACTGAATCAAGACAGCAGATCAACTGCAGTCTAGCACCTAGGTGGTTAAAAGGGAATGCATACTATATCTACTTATACTCCTGGGGGCTAGACTGTAAGCAGCTATCTGTACAAATAGTGCATTCTGCAAGGATGCTGCAAGGAGCAGAACATCTGTCAAAATGATAGGTATTCTGTTCCTCCTTTTTTTTATATTTTTGTATTTTGTATTTTTTAAATTTACTTTACAGGCTTAGTAGTCAAAGCCCTCTGAAAGACGGCATCCATAGCTAAGTTGGGGCTTAGCGTTAGCCCGTAAAATGGCTAAAACTAAGCACCATATTATTAACCTAGTACCCACCAGCACAGGGTTACTGGGGAGAGCTGGGTGCCTGTGGTCCCAGAGCATCTGCTCCTGGACTGGATAGTAGCAGGCTGGTATACTGTAATTAGGCTGGGGAGGACCAAATAAATGGGTCGTCCTACCTTGATATTACTAGGCTGCTGCTAGTTAAGGAAATGTAGGGGAAGAAGAGATCTAATTTTGTAGACTAAAGGTAAACTTAATGGAGGTTAGAAGACTCTATCCTGCTGTTCCCATAGGACTGGGGATGTTGAGAATTAAGGTAGTTTTCTTGCCTTTATCCTCAACACTGTTTTTTGTTAAATGCAGGCTTTATTTGGGTAGTATTACAGCCCTCAGTGCACAGATCCACCCTGCCTGCCCACTTCCTCCTACCTTCTCAAGAATATTTATCCAGGGCTCTGCATTGATGAGTGGTCAGGGTGAAGTCACTGCAGAACATCATCTCACTATTAATGTGGAGGCAGAAGGCGGGGGTTGGATGGGTACACTGACAGCTATAGTACCACTCCCAGTGTACCTAGCCACCTAATTTACATAATAATAAAACGGTGGATTTGAAAATAACGCTGAGGATGAAGGTAAGAAAACTACCTTTATTCTTAGTGTCCCCGGCCTTATGGGAACATAACAGCTTAGAGTCTTCTAACCTGCTGTTAACTTTCCTTTAAAGACGCTAGCTAAAGCAATGTAGCTGATACATTGTTTCAATTACAGGCATTGTATGTAGTTATTATATACACACCATTTTTCAGTGTTGTCATCTACCAGCATAAATGTTTTGTAAAAATTGTTATTTACATAATAGATTTTTCTGGTATAGAGTCAAGTGGCTCATGGGGTTAATGTGAATGAAGCATTCTCCACTAATAAAGTGTGAAGGGTTTTTATTAACACTATAGTAATTGGTGCCAAGCACTGTCAGCCGATAGGCAGCAGATTCCAATTAGCAGGAGGACAGATGGAACACAGGAAATAACCCTTATAGAATCCATTTGGCTTCTATACCCTGTGTGATAATACTTGATTTGTGCACCAGCCTGCAGACTACTGTAGAGATAGAGCCAGTGGCATATTCAATGTAAGTAAATTTTCTGACTGCTGCAAAGTTTACACCTGCTACAATAAATGTTAGTAGTGTGAAAACTTCTTCATCCATTACTAGTATCAGTACTAAAGTAGAAGGAAGATGTGTTATGGATACAGACTATGGCCCAGATTTACTAAAGGGTATAAAATATACACTGGTGTAAACTGCCCACAGCAACCAATCACAGCTCCGCTTTCATTTTACCAAAGCTGAAAGCTGAGCTGTGATTGGTTGCTGTCGACAGTTTACACCAGTGTATATTTTACACCCTTTGATAAATCTCTACCTCTGAGTATAAATGTGGGAGATTTATGAAAGGGTGCAAATATACATCTGGTGTAAACTGCCCACAGCAACCAATCACAGCTCAGCTTTCAGCTCTGATAAAATATAAGAGGAGCTGTTATTGGTTGCTGTGAGCAGTTCACACCAGGTGTATATTTACACCCTCTCATGAATCCCCCCCCCCTGTGTTTTTTGCGTTACTTAAATCACTGAAATCATTCAGTGTTGACTGTTCAATTGTCACTTTATTCAATGTGTCCTTATTGTTCTAGTTTTAAAGTCTAGCCTTCAATTTTTTTTTCTCATTAGATTTATTCTAGAAAAAAATATAATTGGAACTCCCGATGAAAATTATTTTTATTTTTTTTCATTTTTTTTTTATATGTAATTCACATATAAATCTAAGTCAAACAATATGTAATTCATTCCTTTTTAGGTGTGACTACTAATAACTTTAATTTCACTCCCCCTCAATGTTATACTGACAGGAACCTAACCCGTGAGAAGCAATTTGACAAGGATGTCACATTGAAGAGTGTGCGCCCACTGATGATTTTCTTTGTGATTATACAATTTTAAAGAAATCAAAGACTGTTTATTCAGAGTACCTGTCATTAAAAATAAGTTTTCACATGTCATCAGGCATATCAAAAGTTATTGATTATAGTGGGTTTCACTGCCGAGACCCGCTGTGATTAGGAGATATAGCAGAGGAGAGTGCGGCAGCAGCGCCATAGACTCCTCAATCTCCATAACAACTTATTCTAACCGTGTAAATCTATGACACTACATTGTTGTGCTCCCTCATTGTGCTCCCTTATTCTCTTTCCAGTAATATCTCCTGATTGCAGCAGGTCTCAGATGCTGTGATCAATAACTTTTGACATGCCTGGTGACGTTATTTTTGATGACAGGTACTTTTTAACTTATAACTAAAAAAATAAATTGTTTTTGGTAGATACTGATGCTTCCTTTTTGTGGTTTTGCAAAAATATTTATTTAGGTTGTGTCAAGAAAATGTGACAAAACTAAGGCCCAAGGTTAAAAGAACCAGATTTATAGCATTCTGTTAAATTTTGATAAAATCTTACATATTTTATAACATGCCTTTTTTGCTTTATTTATTTCATGATATGATTTTATAATTTTGAACCTCATTTAGACTCCAAGCTACATTTATGCAGTATAGTGTCATTTATGCTACTAAAACACGTTTTATCATACGACAATGGAATGGCACCCTGTGTGTTTCTATTGCCATACATGAAGGTGTTAATATAATGTTTATTTCTATTTTAGTTTATCATGCTGACATACCTCTTCATGCTAGCCTGGCTCGGTGTCACAGCCTTCACCTCCCTACCAGTCTACATGTATTTCAATATTTGGACCGTTTGCCGAAATGCTACATTACTTAATGAAGCTAACTTTTGTTTGGATCTTCGTCAGTTTGGTATGTGATTTATTATATATATTTTTTATTAGTTTGTCTACTATGCAACACTTGTAAATAAATATAAATATTATATACGTATTAATATTATAAATGAAATATTATACATGAAACAAAAAAACAGAGTATGACTATGTTCACACATAGTATTTCTGTCAGTCTTTTTACAACCAAAATCAGGTTTGGAACTTACAAGGCAAAATTATAATAGAAAGATTTGCACAGTTTCTGTGTTTTTAATCCATTCTTGCTTTTGGTTAAAAAAAAAAAAAAAAAAAAAGATTGACAGAAATACTATGTGTGAACATAGCCAAACTTTGCTAATCTTTCCATTATAATTTTGCCCTGTCAGTTCCACTCCTGGTTTTGGTTGAAAAAATATTAACCAAAAGACTGACAGAAATACTATGTGTAAACATAGCTTATGAAAGATACTGGGAAGTGCGGTAAAAGTATAGCCTTAAAGATCTTTAGTGTCCATTGTTCCATAGGCTATGTTCACACAACGTCAAAAAAAGAGATAGGCTATGTTCACACAAGGTTTTTTAAGCTCCATTTAAAATTATGTCCGTCATTTTGAGTCTAAAATAACAGACATCATTTAGCAGTCTGGCCTCCCCTTAGTGCAATGACGTTTGCTGGTACATTATTATACAGTAGTTTGGTTACTGATTGGCCGTTGGATGCGGCTTAATTAAAAAGTCCATTTAACTTAATAGTAAAAACCGAGAAAGAACAGTGACAAAAGAAAATATGTGTGTGAATAACTAATAAAAAACGTCCGCTGTTTGCTAAAGACTTCTGAAAATAATGATCATGATTCTTATTTTGACGTCTGCGACAAAAACATCCGTTATTCAATACATTGTGTTCATTGGACGTCCGTCTTTGCATTGACTTTAATGCATTGCCAATAACGCACCTTAAATTTAAATATTAAAATCGGCGGCCTTTTCTCTATTTTTAGAAAAGATAGGGGTGCACAGCAGGACTGGGTGGTGCTGGTTACGGATGGATCTTCATCCAAATATAATCCAATTTACAGCGTGAAAAAAGGCAAGGCCAGGAAATATACAATCATTGCAAAATACTTTGGGTTATGGCGACAGTGGACGTTTCGACCCTGTCCAGGGTCTTTCTCAACGTCGCTAGGTGTGTAGAGGGGCGATGCGCTCCTGGCGCTGGTCTGTGGCGTATCAAGCGCTTGATACGCCACAGACCAGCGCCAGGAGCGCATCGCCCCTCTACACACCTAGCGACGTTGAGAAAGACCCTGGACAGGGTCGAAACGTCCACTGTCGCCATAACCCAAAGTATTTTGCAATGATTGTATATTTCCTGGCCTTGCCTTTTTTCACGCTGTAAATAAACGTCTGAACACTTTGCATATGAAAATGAGTGCTACGGTTTTCTCTATTTTTGACGTTGTGTGAATATAGCCAAAAGGCGAATGCTTTTGCTACTTAAAAAGACGTCCGTTATTGCCGCAATTTAATGCATTGAAGTCAATGGAATGACAGATGTCCAGTGCACACAATGTATTAAATAATGAACGTTGTCTGCACAGACGTCAAAATAATAATTATGACAATTGTTTTCGGATGTCTATTACAAACAGTGGATGTTGTTTTTTAGTTGTTCACACACTTTTTTTTTTTCTTCGTCCTTTCACCGTTTTTACTAATAAATTCAATGGACTTTTCAATTAAGACACACCCAAAGGCCTATTAGTAACCTAAAGTAGAATAATGTACCAGCAGGGGCAGCCAGACAGCTAAATGATGTCTATTATTTTAGCCTCAAAATGATGAATGCCATTTTAAAATGAGCTGAGAAATTGTTGTGTGAACATAGCCATAGTCTGCACTGCTATTCTTGCTGTTAAGAGGAAAGGAAAAGCAAACAGAATCTTAAAGTTCCATAAGGGACCCATTTCATAATCTTCTTTTTTGGAAACTTTTATGGCTCTGCCTTCAGACACCATTTTTTGTTGTTTATTCAGTGTCTGAATTGCTTTCTTTGACTGAAGAGAAATACTGACTTAGGGTACAAACCCACACACCGTATACGCAGCAGATACGCAACAAATCCGCAGCGGATTTAACTAAATGAATGAACACAGCACTAAATCCGCACTTACAAATCCGCAGCGGATTTGACAGTGCGTATTTAATGCTGTGTTCATTCATTTAGTTAAATCTGCTGCGGATCTGCAGCGGATTTTCTACTGCAATACGGTAAGTGTGAAGGCACCCTAAAAGCAGATGGGTAGCAGTACAATTAGGTTATTGGGGGCCCAAGCACATTTTTTGCACAGGGGCCCTCTGCAGTCTAGGTCCGCCCCTGCCATAACACTATGTGAATACTACCGATTTTGGGATGTATTTTACAGCTTAAAGGGAATCTGTCACTAGGTTTATTCCGCCTTAAATGAGGGCAGCATAAACTAGTGACAGAAATGCTTAACAGATCAGAGTATTACTTACATCATTCTGTTCAACCGTTCTCCTAATATACAGAAGAATAGCATTCTTGCCTTACCACTCCCCCCACCCTCCAGCAACTGATTGACAGTTGACTGTTAATACACAGCATAGATAACTGCCAATCAACAGCTGGTGGGCGGAGTTTTCTGCTTCTCATGAATATCCAGGACTACTGGGCTCATGCACATAATGGAGAGGGCTACTTATTGTCCATATTATTCAGGAGAATATCTCTGAATCAGCTGCACAGAACAATGTAAGTGAGACATCATTCAGTTCAGCTTGTCTGTAACTACTTTAAGCTAGCTTTACATGGGACAACATAAACCTACTGACAGAGTCTCTTTAAAAATCATTCATTGATTATTGGCAGAAACTTTAAACAGTTTTTTTTTTTTTTGTTTTGTGGGAAAGCAAAATCTCTGTGTTCTGTATTTTGGGTAATTTACAGTCCAAATTAAGTGCTGTAGTAAGTGCATGAATACAGCCTTGCCCAACGCTTAATTTATGGCCATAACAATTACAATCTGCCCAAATAGCCATTTTACAGTTATGTTCAATAGAACTCAAATGTAAAAAACTGCCAATTTTGGATATACCGGGGGATGTAAAACAGGTGTGTGTGTGTTTGTGTGTGTGTCTGCGTGTCTGCGTGTGTGTTTGTGTGTGTGTACATAGCCTAATGAAATAACATTTCATCATCAAAGTCTAAAATATAATATTACCCCTAAACCTTTAACAGTAACAACGGGTCTGGTCATATTTCCTTAATTTGTAAAGTCTAAAATAGAATCACCTGTCAGATTATCATATTTGCCAAACCTACTGGATTAAAGGAATTTGAGTGAGGCAACCAAATACCTCATCCAGCTTCTGGTCATAAGGCCACAAAACTAATCTTTAGGAATGAAACCAGTTCCTATTAAATTACTTTATTCAATGGAATATCTCAATATCCACAATCTGAAAACTCCTAAATAAATTCATCATTTAATTATTTAGTAAGGTGTTCAATCATCAGGAATTCTGACTTGTACCTAAACAGCATTCATAACAACAGATAATAGTTCCCACTACTTTCATTCCATACTTCTTCCACAATCCAGGACATGTACGCGCCTTTTCTTTTCTGGCGCTTCATTCCATTGTCTTATGATAAGGGCAGAGCCATATTTCTTTCCTCTAGTGTTGACTGCAGTTGTCTTTGCTGATTTAGTTTTAAGGTCAGGAGTTCCTCTGAACGTTATTATAACTCCTTTTGTTCATTTCAGATATAGATGGCTTTTATTACTAACAGATGATTACACATACTTGTAAGAGATATATTTTTATAGTGAGGCACGTTGCACCACAGTATATATCACAGCAGGGCATGGTAGAAAGCATTATAATTGTCAAAGGCATCATTGTGGAATAAGGAATGCTTTATGTATTTTGCCATCTGACGGTACTCTGCTTTCAAAGAGAACTGTCAAAAGAATGGGTCCTCTTGATATGGAAGTGTGATTTGTAATGAAATAAGAACATCGACATCCTCTGAGGGTGCCAGTGTCAGTCTAGAGGTAGAGATTGCTGGCTCTTGGAGATGTGGGCATCAGACAATGGAGAACATCCCCCAGTGCTCTGTGCTAGCAATGCCAGTGGGGATGAAGATTGTTTGACCTACCAGAGGAAAAGATTTTTAGGGGAGGTTCACTGGACATGCCCTGAAGATTTTATTTTAATGGTGTACGCTACCAAGTTTACCCTGTTGAGTTAGGCAACCTTTAAAGGGATATTCCAATGCTAAAAATGTACCCCTTATCCACAGAGAATGGGGACCTGACATTTCCGACTGAATGAAATGGTGGGTAAGCAGGGTCACCCAGTGGCTCCATTCATTCTTTAATTAGCTACAGAGATATCGAAATGCTGTACTCGACTTTCTCAAATGGCTCCATAGTGAATGAATGGAGTGCATGCTGACCCACTGCTTCACTCAGACAGTTGGATACACCATAAGGCCATGTTCACAAAACGTGAAACACCAGCTGTTCTGTGACCCGAGGTACTTCAGTACCGGTAGGATGATCCTAATTTGTGCTGAATTAGAATGCGGGCACATCTGTGTGCGCCTGCATCCCAATTAACCATTGAACACAATGGAAAGTGCGGCCGTGTGACCTGTAAGGCTTGTGTGGCCAATATTCAATGAACAGCGGCCGCACAAAACTGACATGTCAGATTTTTGTACGGCTGCTAGCGATGCTGGCCAGAATGTATACTATGTGTATACACTCCAGCCATAATTCCCTCTAACTGCAGTGCACGTAAGTGGTGTATTAATCACGTCCGTTGTTGCACATCGGCAACAACGGCCATGATTAATACACAACTTATGTTGTGTGAACATGGCCTAAGGTAATGAAGTGGAAGCAGCTAAACTGCCCATAAGAAATGCAAACTATGAATCGTACCCATGAAGGTCCTCTTGAGCAGTCAGATACACCAGGATAACTTACTACTATCTGTTGAGTCTAAGGAACTGTCAAATACCACTATGTAAGTTTTTTTCCAGTTCTGAATGATCAAAAGGGCTCAATTAATAGCAACATGTATCTTTTACATTGACTTTTCTGCTTATACTGGTTTGTTTTATAGGTGAGAATATACCTGCACCTTATAAATAATCCAATGTAAAGGGGCTTATCTCGTGAAACATCTTCTTTTGCCACTTTAATAGTATTCAAACTTTTTATGCCTTTTTTTGTAATATTTTTTAATACTATAAGATCCATATAATATATGAATATATATATATAATAACTGATAATCAAGCCATTTTTCAATATTTACTATTTTTTAGGTATTGCTACCATTAGTGAAGAAAGGAAATTGTGTACCCCATCTGAAGCCTTCCTGAGGATGTGTGAATCTACTGATGTGAGTTATACAAGCCTACACACATGTACTGTATTTAAAAAGTGTATGTGTCGTATAGTCTGGATGTGCAATCCATTTGCTGCTGGAAGTTTGGGTATCCATGGGGACGACTCTCCAGGTTGGTAATGCACAACCCCAATTGTATCAGAATGGGGTTGTACACAGTACCAACTCGGTGTGGTTGTCTCCATGGATACCCGATCTTGCCACTAGAAATGGAATTAACGATTACATGTACAATTTACATAGCGAACATTAATAAAACCAAAGGCACTGTATGCAAACGCTGGCTTACTAAAGTAAAGCTTGGATTCATCATAGTGCTGGACATGACCTATAAGAGATCAATCAATCAAACATCAACCAGGTTTAAGATTTAGGCTGGTCTCATACTCTACGTTATTGTTGTGTTTCTAACATTCATTTTTTTGTTTGGAGAGCAACCAATCAAAAGAGAAAAATGTTAAAAACAAACACTTGTGGGTCTGTACCCCTTGTAAGACAAAGAAACTTTATAAATAAATATTTCATAGATGTCAATAAAGCATGGGTCTTCAAACTACGTCCCTCCAGCTGTTTCAGTACTACATTCCCCATCATGCCTGCACAGCCAAATCCAAAGCTTTAGCTGTCCGGGCATGATGGGAATTGTGGTTTTACAACAGCTGGGGGGCCACAGTTTGGAGACCCATGCCATAAAGGATCATCCTATTTAGTGATAAGTGAACCTATTAAACCGACCCTTTGAAACGATTGAATTGAACCGATTTCAAAATATACTCATAGTGCATGCCACTGGCTTAGTTCCTAATAGATATCTTTTAAAATGTCCATGTATAAAGTACATACATGCCTTATAACACCATATTGTTTTTAGGTCCTTTATTGTATTTTAGGTCCTTTATTGTATTTTAGGTCCTTTATTGACTGAAGAGCCGTAAGGGATCATTTTCTTTTTTATACAAAGCACCAAAGATCCTGTAGAATTAAATGAGGCTTTTACATTCTGTTTATTGATACATTGTACTCAATAATAAAGCTGTATGCTATATTTTCCTAAGCTCCACCTAGTGGTAGCTGCAGAAATCCTGTATTTCATCATTTGGTTCTTCTGTCACTGCAGGCCCCTTAAAACTGTGTCAGTACAATAAATGTCCACTATATGTATTTTAAACCTAAATAGCATGGCAGAACCTATTTAGTACACACAATGGTGTTCAAGGTTGAACATTCACTGTAAGTCCTGGAGCTTGTTACGTAAATATTTTTGCATATGCATTATGGACATCCTGGGCTAACAAAGTTTCTGAAACTCGTGGTTCGGCCAGGACTGTCTTTTAAAATGCTCTTGTGAAAACTGACAAAATTCTATCTGTTACATTTTAGGGGCATGTAAATAGAAACGGATTTTGTCCAGATTTGTTCCTATTTTGTTTTTTGTTCTCTTTCACAGCTGAACATGACTTTTCATCTTTTCATTGTTGCCTTGGCTGGAGCTGGAGCTGCAGTTATCGCTATGGTAAGCTGTTGATCTAGTGTTACTAAGAACTAAATAAAAAAAAAATATTTCTACTATTAATATGTGTTTTTGGAGCTTGACGAAAGCTGAAACAAACACAGTGAGAACATGCGAACTCCTGACTGATGCCATCTAAAGAACGTCACGAAAGGGCAGCCGAGCACATTATGATAGTGCCATAGTGATGCTATTACTGTATGTTTCACTAGCAACTGAGTTAGCTTAATTTCCCATGGCTCAGAGGTTCGGACCATCCCTACTCAGAATAACTATGGGCAACAAAACTATCATTACAGCCTACCATAGCACAGCTACTAGTATAAAAATGAAAGCTATGCTGTGATTGTGATGGGCAACAAACATTTTTATAAATGAACCCTATTTTGTACATGTGATTTTCTCTTTAAAGGAAACCTGTTATCACTTTCAGGCTGCCCGAGTCATCAGGGCGATCCCTGGAAGTTTCTCCCTGCCCTTAATTGATAAATCTTCCCTATACCCAAGACTGGTACGTGCAGGAAAGCTGCCAGGGACTCCCCAATGACACACGGCTCGGGCAGCATGAAAATGACTACAGATTCCCTTTAAGTACAGGCATTTGCCAAGAGTTTTAATTGAATGACAGTAGTTATAAATGTAAGGTAAATTGAATAATAAAATTGATAACTGTAGGTAACTGTAAAACCTTGACAAATCATATGTTGATCCAATTGAATAGATAAGCGTCATGAAAACAATGCGCATTTATTGATATTTATGCCACAATTTTTTTTTTTTTTTTTTTTTTTTTTATGGTTTCTGCAAGCAGTATGACTAATCAGTTAGAGTTTACTCTGCAGCATCTCTCCTACAAAGAGTGCCTACCCATTGTGTTTCTATGGTAATGTAGCCAGAGGTTGTATCTGATTCCTATAAAAATAACAGACAGCTTTGAATGCATTGCACAGACTTACACCATTTCATGTCTACTTAAATAATGCAAACAAGTGACTGATAACATGATAGAATGACATCCAGTATAGCTTCGAGCACAATGGACAGTCTAGCCAGAGCAATACAATATTGATTTCTTAAAACTTCTGATTACTATTTGCACTATTGCACTATTTTGTATCTTATTTTATTTTTTAACAAAGAACAATCCCTCTTACCTAGATGTAAATTATATATATATATATATATATATATATATATATATATATATATGTAAATAGGATATTTGTCCTTGCGGGGGGTCGTAAGATTACCTGACCCGCTTTTAACCCATACTCAATAGGAAATAAGTAAATCTTTTAAATTTGTTGAGATGGGAAATCACTTACAATGCATTTATTGTAGCAAAGCAGTTACAAAAATACAAAAAAAAAAAACATTTGTTTGGAATATATAATATAGTATTCTAACAAATACCTACTACAATATATTATACAGTTGGCAAAATATATTTATGACATGAACAATAATCAAAATGGCCTTTTATACAATAATACCTGTACTTAAAGCGTCACGATCGGCGTGAAATCAATTCTGAAGCCAAGAGCTCAGATATCCATGGATATGACCATGCTGGGTCAGTTCTGTGCAGGAGCCTCTTTATAAATGGGGTTTGTACACTGAACCGACTTGGCTTGGTCATATCCATGGATACCTGCTTTAATGCATAATTTAATGCATAAAAAATGTAATGCTCAGTTTTGTGAAATAAAAAACTAAATCTATTGCATACAACTTGAATCACCCCTGGCTTCCAAACATTCTTCTTTGTTTAAAGGGGTTATCCGGCATTAGGACGTTTTTGGCTAATGCTGCCTTGCTGGAAAACATACTAAACATCATATGCTTACCTCTTTTTTTCTCTCCTAGTACCCTTTTGTGGCATCTCTGGTGTACCCACCTGACTGCAGCTGCCAATACTTCTGAGACTAACTCGTCTCTGGAGTGACAGCCCGCTCGGCCAATCATTGCTTGAGATGGGACATTGCCGCGGCCTGTAATTTTCCCGTCACTCCCGAGACGAGTTTGTCTCTGAAGTGGTGGTGACTGCAATTATAGGGAGACACCGGAGACTACACAACAGGATATTGAAAGAGCATGGACAGGTAAGCATAAGATGTTTATTATGTTTCCCAGCAGGCAGGGGCTGGCTGGCAGATTTTAGCCTGGGGGGCAAGCACACGGCACTGGCCCTTGACTGGCAGGCTAGCGGCCCATCCACCACCCTGGCCCTTACCTGGTATTACCCTCCCCAAATAAGTGCGGGAAAGGAAGATTACACATGCGCCACAGAATTATAGTATTGTGGCCAGTGTTCCCAGCCACGAAAAGCCCTTGTGATATACATCTATTGGATTAAAGGGAACCTAGCTCCAGGTGCACAGCATAGTACCTTAGGATGCCTTTAAACAGAGAGATTTATCTGACCGATGTTTGAAGCCAAAGCCAGGAACAGACTATAGGCAGAGAACAGGTAATAAAGGAAAAACTGAGATTTCTCCTCTTTTCAACTCCATTCCTGGCTTTGGCTTCAAAAATCTGTCAGCTAAATCTGTCTGTGTGAATGCACCCTTAAGGTATCATGCTGTGTACCCGGTGACCCTGTTATCAGTGCTGTAATGCCCTTTTGGTTCTCTTATCATGTTAAAACCATCAGCCCTGAATCTCTGCAGCACCAGCTGTTATCAGAGGATGTACTACAACTCCCAGCATATCCTGAGGGCTGCAGACTGTAAGTAAATGCTGGGAGTTGTAGTGTTTGCAGCTGTTGTACTTGGAGGATTCCTGGTGTATTGTATACTGGAGGCTTTGTGAGAGATCAGTATACAGAGTTCTGTGGGGGCTCAGTGTGTGGATGTGACCCCAGAACAGAACTAATAGGGGATAGAAGAAATATACCGTTACTGACCAAATCCAATACACCAGTATATAAGAAACATATATTGTCACTGTGACCACAACCATTACCACCCCATACTAACTAATACCACCACACCATAACTGAGATCCAGTATACCCAGACCAATAATACCAGTATAAAAGAAACAAATATCACAACCCCTTCACCACCACCGCCATTACTAACTAACATCCACTGTACAAATACCAGGATCATCCCCATAGAAGGTTCTCATTATTAAAATGTGTCTGCTGGTTGTGATCTCATGTGTAATCAAAGATACATAATGAACTGCTAGATAGCTATTTCCTACTGGATATCTATCTATCTATCTATCTATTATCTATCTATCTATTATCTATCTATCTATCTATCTATCTATCTATCTATCTATCTATCTCCTATCTATCTATCTATCTATTATCTATCTATCTATCTATCTATCTATCTATCTATCTATCTCCTATCTATCTCCTATCTATCTCCTATCTATCTATCTATCTCCTATCTATCTATCTCCTATCTATCTATCTCCTATCTATCTATCTATTATCTATCTATCTATCTATCTCCTATCTATCTATCTATCTATCTATCTATCTATCTATCTATCTATCTCCTATCAATCTATCTATCTCCTATCTATCTATCTCCTATCTATCTATCTATCTATCTATCTATCTATCTATCTATCTCCTATCTATCTATCTATCTCCTATCTATCTATCTATCTATCTATCTATCTATCTATCTATCTATCTATCCATTATCTATCTATCTATCTATCTCCTATCTATCTATCTATCTATCTATCTATTATCTATCTATCTATCTATCTATCTATCTATCTATCTCCTATCTATCTATCTATCTATCTATCTATCTATCTATCTCCTATCTATCTACCTATCTATCTCCTATCTATCTATCTATCTATCTATCTATCTATCTATCTATCTATCTCCTATCTATCTCCCACCTATCTATCTCCTATCTCCTATCTATCTATCTATCTATCTATCTATCGCCTATCTATCTATCTCCTATCTATCTATCTATCTATCTATCTATCTATCCATTATCTATCTATCTATCTATCTATCTATCTATCTATCTATCTATCTATCTATCTATCTATCTATCTATCTATCTATCTATCTATCTATCTATCTATCTATCTATCTATCTATCTATCTCCTATCTATCTCCTATCTATCTCCCACCTATCTATCTCCTATCTATCTATCTATCTATCTATCTATCTATCTATCTATCTATCTATCTATCTTCTATCTATCTCCAATCTATCTATTATCTATCTATCTATCTATCTATCTATCTATCTATCTATCTATCTATCTATCTATCTCTATCATCTATCTATTATCTATCTATCTATCTCCTATCTATCTATCTATCTCCTATCTATCTATCTATCTATCTCCTATCTATCTATCTATCTATCTATCTATCTATCTATCTATCTATCTCCTATCTATCTATCTATCTATCTATCTATCTATCTATCTATCTATCTCCTATCTATCTCCTATCTATCTATCTCCTATCTATTATCTATCTATCTATCTCCTATCTATCTATCTATCTATCTATCTATCTATCTATCTATCTATCTCCTATCTATCTCCTATCTATCTATCTATCTCCTATCTCCTATCTATCTATCTATCTATCTATCTATCTATCTATCTATCTATCTATCTATCTCCTATCTATCTATCTATCTATCTATCTATCTATCTATCTATCTCCTATCTATCTATCTATCTCCTATCTATCTATCTATCTATCTATCTATCTATCCATTATCTATCTATCTATCTATCTATCTATCTCCTATCTATCTATCTATCTATCTATCTATCTATCTATTATCTATCTATCTATCTATCTATCTATCTATCTATCTGTCTCCTATCTATCTACCTATCTATCTCCTATCTATCTATCTATCTATCTATCTATCTATCTATCTATCTATCTATCTCCTATCTATCTCCCACCTATCTATCTCCTATCTCCTATCTATCTATCTATCTATCTATCTATCTATCTATCTATCTATCTATCGCCTATCTATCTATCTCCTATCTATCTATCTATCTATCTATCTATCTATCTATCTATCTATCTATCTATCTATCTATCTATCTATCTGTCATCTCTCTCCTATCTATCTCCTATCTATCTATCTATCTATCTATCTATCTATCTATCTATCTCCTATCTATCTATCTATCTATCTATCTATCTATCTATCTATCTATCTATCTCCTATCTATCTATCTCCTATCTATCTATCTATCTATCTATCTATCTATCTATCTATCATCTCTCTCCTATCTATCTCCTATCTATCTCCGGTATAAGAACACTGACAATAGAACACAGTTGTCAAACTCTGTCCCTCCAGTTGTTACAACACTACAAATCCCATCATGACTGGACAGATAAACCATGACGGGAATTGTAGTTTTGCAACATCTGGAGGGACATAGTTTGACACCCCTGATAAGTTATAAGACCTTATAAGTTATTATAGTGCAGTTACATTCAGTGACTCACAGTAGGCGTCTTCTCTGCATGAAGAGACGTCCACTTTTCCTTTTCTTCTCCATCCGTCTCCGGCCATCATGAAGGCTTCTCTGGCCATGACTCCTCTCCACGGGATCTGTCAGACAGACATTTTAGGCTTCTTGCTCCAGCAACATCCTCATCAATACATCCCTCCATATAGAATAGCCCCCCGCTGCACATCTCTCCATATAGAATAGCCCCCCCCCCCCCCCGCTGCACATCTCTCCATAAAGAAAAGCCCACCTGTGCATCCCCCATATAGGATAGCCCCCCCCTGTGCATCCCCCCATTTAGAATAGCCCCCCCCCTGTGCATCTCCCCATTTAGAATAGCCCCCCCCCCCGTGCATCTCCCCATTTAGAATAGCCCCCTTGTGCAACCCCCCTCGTAGAATAGCCCCCTGTGCATCCCCCTTCATAGAATAGCCCCCCTGTGCGTTCTCCTTTATAGAATAGCTCCCCCTGTGCATCCCCCTTATAGAATAGCTCCCCCTGTGCATCCCCCCTCATAGAATAGCCCCCCTGTGCATCCCCCCAATATAGAATAGCCCCCCTGTGCATCCTCTCATATAGAATAGCCCCCTGTGCACCCCCTCATAGAATAGCCCCCTGTGCATCCCCCCCTCATAGAATAGCCCCCCTGTGCATCCCCCCATATAGAATAGCTCCCCCTGTGCATCCCCCCTCATAGAATAGCTCCCCCTGTGCATCCCCCCATATAGAATAGCTCCCCCTGTGCATCCCCCCTCATAGAATAGCCCCCTGTGCATCCCCCCTCATAGAATAGCCCCCCTGTGCACCCCCCCATATAGAATAGCTCCCCCTGTGCATCCCCCTTCATAGAATAGCCCCCTGTGCATCCCCCCTCATAGAATAGCCCCCCTGTGCATCCCCCTAACAGAATATCCCCCTGTGCATCCCCCCTCATAGAATAGCCCCCCTGTGCACCCCCCCTTATAGAATAGCTCCCCCTGTGCATCCCCCCTAATAGAATATCCCCCCGTGCATCCCCCCTCATAGAATAGCCCCCCATGCACCCCCTCATATAGAATAGCCCCCCTGCGCATCCACCTTCATAGAATAGCCCCCCTGTGCATCCCCCCAATATAGAATAGCCCCCCTGTGCATCCCCCCTCATAGAATAGCCCCCCTGCGCATCCCCCTTCATAGAATAGCCCCCCTGTGCATCCCCCCAATATAGAATAGCCCCCCTGCGCATCCTCCCATATAGAATAGCCCCCCTGTGCACCCCCCCTTATAGAATAGCTCCCCCTGTGCATCCCCCCTAATAGAATATCCCCCCGTGCATCCCCCCTCATAGAATAGCCCCCCATGCACCCCCTCATATAGAATAGCCCCCCTGCGCATCCACCTTCATAGAATAGCCCCCCTGTGCATCCCCCCAATATAGAATAGCCCCCCTGCGCATCCTCCCATATAGAATAGCCCCCTTGTGCACCCCCCTCATAGAATAGCCCCCCTGTGCATCCCCCCCTCATAGAATAGCCCCCCTGTGCATCCCCCCTCATATAATAGCTCCCCCTGTGCATCCCCCCTCATAGAATAGCTCCCCCTGTGCATCCCCCCTCATAGAATAGCCCCCCTGTGCATCCCCCCCTCATAGAATAGCTCCCCCTGTGCATCCCCCCTCATAGAATAGCCCCCCTGTGCATCCCCCCCTCATAGAATAGCCCCCTCTGCATCCCCCTTCATAGAATAGCCCCCCCTGTGCATCCCCCCTCATAGAATAGCCCCCCTGTGCACCCCCCCTTATAGAATAGCTCCCCCTGTGCATCCCCCCCTCATAGAATAGACCCTGTGCATCCCCCCCTCATAGAATAGCCCCCCTGTGCACCCCCCCTTATAGAATACCCCCCCTGTGCATTCTCCTTTATAGAATAGCCCCCCTGTGCACCCCCCCTTATAGAATAGCTCCCCCTGTGCATCCCCCCTCATAGAATATCCCCCTGTGCATCCCCCCTCATAGAATAGCCCCCCTGTGCATCCCCCTAATAGAATATCCCCCTGTGCATCCCCCCTCATAGAATAGCCCCCCTGTGCATCCCCCTAATAGAATATCCCCCTGTGCATCCCCCCTCATAGAATAGCCCCCTGTGCATCCCCCCCTTATAGAATAGCTCCCCCTGTGCATCCCCCCCTCATAGAATAGCCCCCTGTGCATCCCCCTTCATAGAATAGCCCCCCCTGTGCATCCCCCCTCATAGAATAGCCCCCCTGTGCACCCCCCCTTATAGAATAGCTCCCCCTGTGCATCCCCCCCTCATAGAATAGACCCTGTGCATCCCCCCCTCATAGAATAGCCCCCCTGTGCACCCCCCCTTATAGAATACCCCCCCTGTGCATTCTCCTTTATAGAATAGCCCCCCTGTGCACCCCCCCTTATAGAATAGCTCCCCCTGTGCATCCCCCCTAATAGAATATCCCCCTGTGCATCCCCCCTCATAGAATAGCCCCCCTGTGCATCCCCCTAATAGAATATCCCCCTGTGCATCCCCCCTCATAGAATAGCCCCCCTGTGCATCCCCCTAATAGAATATCCCCCTGTGCATCCCCCCATATAGAATAGCCCCCCTGTGCATCCCCCTAATAGAATATCCCCCCGTGCATCCCCCCTCATAGAATAGCCCCCCATGCACCCCCTCATATAGAATAGCCCCCCTGCGCATCCACCTTCATAGAATAGCCCCCCTGTGCATCCCCCCAATATTGAATAGCCCCCCTGCGCATCCTCCCATATAGAATAGCCCCCTTGTGCACCCCCCCTTCATAGAATAGCCCCCCTGTGCATCCCCCCTCATAGAATAGCCCCCCTGCGCATCCCCCTTCATAGAATAGCCCCCCTGTGCATCCCCCCAATATAGAATAGCCCCCCTGCGCATCATCCCATATAGAATCGCCCCCCCACCCCCCCCCCCGGTGTGGCCACATGTTAATGGGTTTAAAAAAAAAGAAAAACAACTCACCTCTCCTCGGGCCGGATCTTCAGTGTGCAGCAGCTTCTCCCTGCTGCTGCAGCGCGGCGGCTCCTCTCCTCTCCCTTTCCTATCAGGTCCTCAGCGGCGCGTCAGGGAAGTGACGTCACCGCTGGGGACCTGATGTAGGTGCCTGCAGACGTGCCTGCGTACAGCACGTCTGCGGCTCCTGGGGGGATCAGGCGGCCCGGAAGAGACTGAGGGAATAGCGCGGCGGCCGGCCGCTCTATTCTTTCAGTCTCAACTGCTGCAGAGAGTCGGCCGCGGGTCGCGGCCCACTCATTGGTGGGGAAGACCGGCCCGGGGGGCACATGCCCTCCTGCCCCCCGGCCCAGCCCGCCCCTGCCAGCAGGGCAGTATTATATGAAAAATTTCCTAACACCTTATAACTAGAGATGAGCGAACCTTGAGCATGCTCGAGTCAATCCGAACCCAAACTATCAGCATTTGATTAGCGGTGGCTGCTGAACTTGAATAAAGCCCTAAAGCGATGTGGAGAACATGGATATAGTCATTGGCTATATCCATGTTTTCCAGACAACCTTAGAGCTTTATCCAAGTTCAGCAGCCCCCGCTAATCAAATGCCGATCGTTCGGGTTCGGATCGACTCGAACCCGAACCCGGTTCGCTCATCTCTACTTATAACCCCTTTAAAATACATTAACTCTATTTATGACTATTACAACTTTCGTTTTTTATTGTCTTGAAGGTCCACTACCTGATGGTGCTATCTGCTAACTGGGCCTATGTGAAAGATGCATGCCGAATGCAAAAATACGAAGACATCAAATCCAAGGAAGAACAGGAACTGCATGATATCCACTCAACCCGCTCTAAAGAGCGACTTAATGCTTACACATAAAACTAACCTCCCACATCTTTGTAACATTTCAGTTCTTTGTTGTTTCAACTAACAGCCTCCCTTCCATTGTAAAATGAAAATGAAGTGCTTTTCCTAAAGATAGGTTAAATGCCACCTATCTACATAACCTTGATTGACCAGCACTTGGCATCTTCACAGTGGTCTGTGTGACAATGTCATATAATATGGAGCACCCTAATAGTCTTTCCTAAATTGTCATAAGGTGACTGGTTTCTTAGAAAAAGAAAATTAACTGTTAAATAAAGATGTTTGTTTCCTTTTTTAACCACTTTATATGTGTTTTGCATAAAACATTTTGCATTGTTTCCTATGTTTTTAAGAGAAAGCTTTTTATACTTTTTAGTTTTGAGTTTCAAAAACTACTTTTACCTTCAGGTAAACGTCAAAGGGATCGTTGTACAGAAAGCATGTACAATAATATGCTTATGGCTCTAAGTTCTAAACCATGCATGGACTGTTCAGGCTTCTTAGTAGTGTTTTGGCCCTATGAGTAGTCATAGGTGTAATTTCTGTTTGGCAGGATTAGAGGTGCTTCTTTATCGGTGTTATGTATCAGTATTATTGTATGCTATTAGAACCTCAGTATTCAAGTTCAGGCCACTACAGTGACATAGTCATCTGTATAATGTGTGAGCATGCATATTGTGAGGATAGTGCATGGGCACGCCCCATTTAACTGACATCTTATGCCCAGTTTCAATCCAACATGTAAGTGGTGTTTAACCAACACATAATCTATAGCTGAAATCCATATGTAGGCATCTAGCTATTATTTAATCTTTGCTTTTTTATATTTGTTGTAAAATAAATGTCATGCAACCGACTGAACTCAATGTTCTCTCACATTATTTCATAAATTGTCTAAAATGTGAAATTTTCCTGAATATACAGAATCCTAACCCCTACTAGCCATGGACCTGTATATGTAGTTCTACTTTGAGATCATTCCAGCAAGCCAATGTACTGTACAGGTTTTTCAGTAAAACTCTTCCTAGAGTTTTAACATAACAGTGTTACTGGACCAAATTAGCTGTTTCCATCTGTTTTGCCTTTTGGAATGCTCTGGGAATGCTGTGAAGTGTCTTTATAACATTCAGGCAAGAATTTTGTCAATGGTTAAACAAAATCATATATTGTTTTGTGCACTTTATTGATGAATTGTGTGACCATTCAGTGTTAATGCATTGTTTAGTTTGATAGCTCTTGGGGTTAATTCACCACTGTTCTTATGTTTTCAATGTTTTCTTTTCTTTTTTTTTTTCGCTTGCATTGACAATTTTTTCAGTATTTTGCACTTATAGTAATGAAGTAGTTGTTGGTGGAAATTTAGTAAGTGACAATATTGGACTATGGGGTGTTGCATTCTACACATGGACTTTTATCCCTTTAAATGTAAGTGACCATGTAGGTGCTCTTGTTATGATTTGTACTGAAACTGTCATTAAAACAGAGATATTTGTGACAACATATACATTTGTGGTATTTAACAGTGTGTAACATATTCATCATTCTGCACAAGAAAACATCCAGCTTTGTCGCAGTGTCTCTATTGGATTTGACTAATTTAGCTTCACATAACAAAATGGAATAGTGCATGTTAATAGGGTAATCTGTTTCTTGGTTGTTTTAGTACTTAGTTTAGGTAGTTTTTTTTTATTCACCTAACTGATGCAGAGATTTGTGATAGTGAAATTATGACAACCAACTAATGACAAAATAGATCAATACACTGTAGCTGTGTTCATTAGACAGCTAGCCTTCATTTTCCAAACCTGGACCCTGAAATAAGAGGTAACTTAGGCTTAGTTTTTTACATCTTCTCTCTAGAGTTCAAGATAATAATATTGATTGTATGGAAAGAATTACTGTAAGCATAGAAACGCTTTACATGGTTGACTAAAATGCATCAGAATGCAGCAACCCAGTTGACTAGATGTTGGCACCATTGGTAATCTATGTTGAAAGAAGGCAATTATAGATTCTTGAATAGCCAAGTCATGATATTTTATGGATGTGGACACCAGAGTCAAAATTCTGCAAGATTCGCATTCCAAGCATTGCAGAGGCGCCCCCTTATTAAATAAATAAATAAATTAAATAAAAATACATTGTACTGCCCTACAGCAAACACATTAGCAACTGCAACTGGGTAATATAACTTGATTGAGATAGTCATAGCTTCTGTTTGCTATTCTCTTATGTTATAGTATAAAGAGAAATATTCTTTTTGGAATGCAAAATGTGATTCACTCAGAGTTATGTAGTGGATTAGTCTTTAGTGATTAGTTTGTATGTGATACATTTGTGCATTAGGGTAGCAGGCACCCTTAAAGAATAACTCCAGACAGAAATGGGAAAATCAGTTCTGATTTGTTTGTGTACTTTTCTCTCCACCCCCCAGGGAGCCTCTCATTTTGGATATCAGTGAAGTAGCTGTTATAGCAGCTCTAAAATGTATACTGTAATTCCACCACCTGCAAATGAATATTCTTCCTGTGCAGCATTAGAAAAGTACAGGTGAGAATAAGGGAGAGTAGCGACACCAGTCAATAAATGGTTTTTCAGTGTATGATTTTAGATCATGTAGACAAAGCAAAAAAAAAAAATTAAATTTTGGCAATAAATCCGTAATAATAATTCTAAAATTATTATTTTCTAAGTTCATTATAAGTTCACCAATTAGATTATAGGTTTCAATAAACACAATTTTCATTTTACACAGGAAATGTGGCAAGTTATGTGAGTTGTCTTGTTTATAAACCACATGAAAAGAATGATTTGTAGGGAATAATTTAGTAATTTTATTCATTTTTTCCCCAAGAAAACATTTTTCTTTTTAATCTATAATTACTAATTCATGATGGGGATTTTTCTAAAAAAAAAATCACTGAGCATAATGCTAGTATAGTTACACGTTGCATGCTTGAACATTTAGTAGTGATAGTTACATTTTCTTTTGACATTTATGTCCGTCAACAGTTCTCAAATTTGTGCAGTATTAAAGAAAAATCTTTTCAAAAATATTCTTCTAAACCTCTTTCAAATTCTATATTGTAGTGTTTCAGTTTTGTGTCTCAGTTTGTGATTTTTAAACAAATGTCCAATGGATCAGTGTAATAATGTTGATGCTTTTTGGCTTTCCTCTGGTATTAGAGTTTGTATTTTCACAAAGAATGCTTTGTAGCAGGCATTATAATTAACCTGTTTTGTACATAAATGTGCCAACAGCTTCATGGTGGCGTTTTTGAAATGTAGAACAAAGTGCTTGCAAAATGTAATAAACACACTTGTGTACTTTGTGTATTTACTGGTAGTCACCGCTTGTTTCTTTTACACAATGACACCATTGGAGATGTCAATCACTGTCATTTTTGAACTGAAAACATGTACTTGAAATAACTCATTGCGATATGCGATAAATTTAGAGTTGAAAAAACAGGTTGACATATGTTTTTGTTTACAGGTAGAATTTTCAAGATTTACTTTCCCACTCATTCACATACAGTAGTCCTGTGACCTCACAATCTCAATGCCATTAGGAAAGCAATTCATCCCCTTTTGGTTGACATCTCTTTTAGAGGCAGCCCTATGCATGGTCATTAGAGTCAATGGCTGTCCATGTAGCCACGCAAAAAAAAAAGCCAAGCCAAAAAGAGTCAATGTGACACAAGGCTTTCTTTATGGGGTGTCTTTCCTGTGTTGGACATAATAACTGATTTGGCTCCAAACTCCCACTGTCCTTTGGGTCTTATATTGTGAAGAACAGTTTTTTTTATTTTTTTAATATATTTTTTTTGTTAATACTTTTACATTTTTGTTAATACTTTTACATTTAAAGCTTAAAGTGTTTCTGTCAACATGGAATGTGAAACAAAGCATGTTTGCAATTTACATTACTTTTTTTTTTATATTGCTTTAAAACAAAGCTATATTTATGTAAAATCCAGGTCCAGTCTCCTGTTGGCAGCTTTTTGATCTTGTGCTGGTTGAAGAAAAGACACCGAGCACAGAAAGTCCCCGCCAGTACAGATTGTCATGGCTCAATGCGTCCCATCTACCCTCTGACTGACCATTGGAACTTCTTTTTTTTTAACCAGCACAAGACAAAAAAGCTGCCTTCAGGAGACTGGACCTGGATACAAGTAAGTATAGCTTTGTCTTAAAGATGACAACTAAAACAAAAACAATTAATGTAAACTGCATATGTGTTTTACTTCACATTCCCTGTTGATTTAGATTTTGAAAGTTATAATGACAGTGACCATTTAACACGGGTCATAATAACATGCATGTAGAAAATCTTGAAGAAACTAAAGTGGAATTTTTATGAACAAATCTAACCCTGTGATAATGCTATATAAAGATTAAAGTTATGTCGTCTTTCCAAAATAAAGTGAAGACTCTATTAACAGTGTGGATGAACACAAAGTGGTTCCTTAGGATTTACTCCATAGGTTAAATGCTTGTGTAGAATGCCTACCCTTATATTAATTCAAAATTTGATATACAAGGCACATGTGTATTTTAAGTAAGACTATTGGAGAAATCCTGCACATTAACTATGGAAATACTTTGTTGTTATGATGCTTTATACCTGTCAAAGCTGTCTCCTGATTTTCATTACTTGCAAAATAATACAAAATAATCTCTTTATATTGTTTTATATTGAGTTACATGAGGGAAATTAAATGAAACTGTAAATATTAGAGATAAAATAATCACTTGGAACTTTACTTTGCAAAATTTGCAAATATTTGCGCAAATTCGAAAATATTCGCAAATCACATACAAATCTTTATTAAAACGGCAAAACTATAGTAGCTACAATAGTGGGACTATTACAGAACACTTTTTCCAACAGCTGTTGCTGTGACAGTCTCACAAATTAGAAAATGTTGAATTTTTAAAAATGTCAATCAACCTGTCAATAATTCAATTAGCGCCATTGGACAGTAGTGGGACATTGGTGGATTAGTGGCGCAATATCAACTTTCTCCCAGGAAAGCAGTGGACATTGATAACTGAGCACCCAGTGAGGCATTGAGATGGACACTGTGTTCACTGTGATTTCTTATAATGCACAACCAGCACCCAGTAACTTATAATAAACAACAGTTACCCAGTGACTTGGTACACTGGACAATGGTTTCACTGCTTCCACAGAAAACCACCCATAATCCACCCTCCTATCCTCTCCTCTCTGTCCCTATCTCTCTGTATATGTCTCCCTGCTCTAACTGCCTCCTGCAACCTACTCTCCACTAAACAGAGCCGACTGGCCGCCTTTAGGAAGCCAATCATCTTATATAGAGGGTGGGGGAGGGTTGCTGACATCATAGTGGGGTTTTCAGCTGATTCGAAGGACACAAGGGATTATGGAAAATCCCTTGCTCCTGCCAAAAGACAGTTCTGTAAGCTAATATGTACTGTATGTCCCCCATTACGGCCACCATGTTTAGTGAATTTGCAAAGCGAATCTGGCAATTTTTTGCGGACAAAAGACCTTTCGAAAAAGAGCCACACCTAAAGGGGCCTGAACTAGAATAATGTACCAACAACTGTGAATGCAATGACAGGCTTCCAAAACATTAAATGACTGACGTCATTTGGAGCTCGAAAATGATGGAGGTCATTCAAGGAAAGAAAAAACGTGATGTGAACATAGTCTATATATAAAAAAATTAGTACCATTAAAAACTGCTGGTCATGGTGCAAATAACACAGCAACATTGATAAAAAAAAATAAAAAGGTCATAAGGGTTAGAATAGGACAATTTTCATCATTTTTACTTTGCCAAAAAACACAGTTCTCGGCTATGTTCACTCTAAGGGATCTTAGCATGATATGACAGCTGTCCATTGATAATGACAGCCACAAATCATGCTTATTAATATTATTAGCGGGGTCATCATTATCAATACACAGCCGTCTTTTGCCGTTAAATAATGGCATAGTGTTAAGTATCAAAATAATACAAAAACGATGTAAACATGGGTATGGTTGTAGTCAAACTGACCTACAGAAACATCATAGCATGAAACCCCAAAATATTATTGTGTTACGCTTTTCAATTTTTAAAAATAATATTTTTTTTGTTTCACTCTATATGTTTATGGAAAATTGAAAAACGTCATCACAAAATACAAAAAGCAAAAAAAAAAGCCCACATACACCTCTGAACATGGAAAATGAAAGGCGCTATGGCTAGGCAAGGACAGAGAAACGAGCACAAAAATGAAAAATGGCTTTGTCCCCAAGGCCAAAATAGGCTGTGTCATTAATACTGATGAGCGAACATCCCAATGTTTGGTTCAGATCCCAAACCTGAACATAAAAAAAAATGATCGTGATCGGTTCGTGTTTGCCAAACATTCACAAACAAATAACGAATATGCAGTAGAAGCGTACATTTCGGTCTATGCACATGCGTACAGGTTATTAGGTACAAAATGTAAATTACGAAGTTGCGAACACATTTCATTTGCATTCATTTGTGTACACAGTTGCGTACAGATTGCATACGTTTTGTTCTAGAGTTACACACATGTGTACAGAAAATCAGGCGCAAAGCTTAAATTATGCAGTGGCGTACGTTCGCAAGTTCGAATATGTTTGAAAATGATTGTTATAACTATTCTGATCATAGAACAAATTGTTTGTTATCCCCGAAAAAGTACAAACATACTAACATTTACGAACATGTTCGCTCATCACTAGTCATGAAGGGAATTTGTTTGTCTAAGTTTGCACAAAGAATCAGTCTTAGTAAATCTGAGCTATTGTGTTTGCTTCTGAGTATACACCCAGTGATCATTAGGTAAATGAGCGTTCTTATAGCATATAATGATGGTATGTTGAATTGTTTTCAGTAGAATATGTAGTCCCTAACCAAATTAGAGATAAGGTAAGTCTGTGCCCCTCACAATGGTGGAAATAGAAAGTACAACATTTCCCATAGCAGATAGATAATTAAATCAATGTAAAGATTGAGGTTTAACAATTTTAAATGGTCAGGCAGTAAAAATGTGGAATTTAATATAAGTGCAAAAAATTCAGAACACAGGTTGCACAGGGCGTTTCAGTCCCAGAAATTTTGGTGGGTGCTCCAGCCGCTAGCTCTGTCACTGTGCACTGGTTTTAGTGCATCCCACTTTCTGTGCTATCCTACAGAATGCAGAGTTAAACAAGCAGCAGAGTAGAAGAACATGGTGGGAGACTTCTCCCTCTACGTTTCATTGGTGTAGGGGCTTCTCTCTGCTGTTCTATTCACTAGAGCCAGCCGACACAGTGCACCCCTGAGGAAGTGTTACCCATCTCCTCCATTTGTCAGACTCAGATCTGAGCACAAACTGTCGTGCCACATAAGTTACTTCTGGTAATGGAAGGGCCAATGTAGAAAGGGTCCCATAAAAAAAAATAAGACATAAGACAAAATTTAAAAAACAAAGGAGAGCATGAGCAAAATTCATGACCATTTCCATATATTAATGGGACCATCTACAGGTATATCCCCAGAGTATATCCCCTAAAATAATAACACTATTGCACAATCTCTGTTTATTGCACAAAGGCCTATGTGTCAAGAGGACAGTTTATTCCCTGAGGCAGTAAAAAAGCAGCCAAATAAACATACAGTATGTCTGTCAATATTGCTAGGTATTATCCAACTGATATTGTGTACTGCATCATTAATGTCTGTCCAGCATCAGAATAGATGCACTCACCCTGTTAGTTGCTCAGTGTGACCGTATGCCCAAGCTCTTCCACTCCTTATTCTGATGTGTTTCACTGTCGCTTTCTCCAGGAGCAATGGGGTGAAGAAGTGGAAGGCATTGTGTTTTCATATCGCCATTCTCACATGTACATAGATGCCATATGACCACCAAGGTCCACACAGTCCCTGTCCTTGGGTCAGATGCATCCCTCTGTCTCTGGAAGCTGGGAGTGACGTGGCTCATATCCAGCCCCCGGCGCATGTGCATCGGAGCACACAACAGCCATCTTGGTCGACCATCCTGGTTCTAGGCAGAGCAGATCAATATGTATGGCTATCGGGAATAGGAGCTGCAGAACCAAACCATGAAGGCCATATATTCAGTAATCCTAAAGTAATAACTGCTTTGTACATGTGCAAATAGTGAGAAAACATGCAAATTAACCGAAGTACTCTCCATTGTGCAAATATCAATACATGAGGCTGAGTTCACACTACGTATATTTCAGGCAGTATTGTAGTCCTCATATTGCAACCAAAACCAGGAGTGGATTAAAAACACAGAAAGGATCTGTTCACACAATGTTGAAATTGAGTGGATGGCCGCCATATAACAGTAAATAACTGCCATTATTTCAATATAACAGCCGTTGTTCTAAAATAACTGCAAATATTTGCCATTAAATGGCGGCCATCCACTCCATTTCAACATTGTGTGAACAGAGCCTTTCTGTGTTTTCAATCCACTCCTGGTTTTGGTTGCAATATGGGGACCACAATACTGACTGATATATACATAGTGTTAACCCATTAACCCTTTAAGGACATGGCCCATTTTCGTTTTTACGTTTTCGGTTTTTCCTCCTTGTGTTTAAAAGGTCATAGCACTTGCATTTTTCCACCTAGAAACCCACATGAGCCCTTATTTTTTGCGTCACTAATTGTACTTTGCAATTACAGGCTGAATTTTTGCATAAAGTACACTGCGAAACCAGAAAAAAATTCGAAGTGTGGTGAAATTGAAAAAAAAAAACACATTTCTTTTATTTGGGGGAAATGTGTTTTTACGCCATTCACCCTGGGGTAAAACTGACTTGTTATGCATGTTCCTCAAGTCGTTACGATTAAAACGATATATAACATGTATAACTTATATTGTATCTGATGGCCTGTAAAAAATTCAAACCGTTGTTAACCAATATACGTTCCTTAAAATCGCTCTATTCCCAGGCTTATAGCGCTTTTATCCTTTGGTCTATGGGGCTGTGCGAGGTGTCATTTTTTGCGCCATGATTTGATCTTTCTATCGGTACCTTGATTGCCCATATACGTCTTTTTGATCGCTTTTTATTACATTTTTTCTGGATTTGATGCGACCAAAAATGCGCAATTTTGCACTTTGGGATTTTTTTGCGCTGACGCCGTTTACCGTACGAGATCAGGAATGTGATTAATTAATAGTTCGGGCGATTATGCACGCGGCGATAGCAAACATGTTTATTTATTTATTTATTTGTTTACTTTTATTTAAAACCTGGGAAAAGGGGGGTGATTCAGACTTTTATTAGGGGAGGGGGCTTTTTACTATTAACAACACTTTTTTTTTTTTTTTTACACATATACTAGAAGCCCCCCTAGGGGACTTCTAGTATATACACTTGGATCTCTCATTGAGATCTCTGCAGCATAGATATGCTGCAGAGATCCATGAGATCGGCACTCGTTTGCTTTCGGCTGCTGCAGCCGAAAACGAACGAGTGCCGAGCCGAGGACGGCGCCATCTTGGACGCGTCCCCGGCCGGCATCAGTAACGGAGATCGCTCCTCCGGGACCTTGTCCCGGAGGAGCGATCTCCCCCACTAGACACCAGGGAAACGTTGCCTCCGGTAATCGGAGGCAGCTGTCAACTTTGACAGCTGCCTCCGATTAGCTAATTAGCGGGCACGGCGATCAGACCGTGCCCGCTAATAGCGGCGGTCCCGGGCTACACGCGGCACCCGGGATCGCGGCACTTCAAAGCGGGGCCGCCGCGCGGCCCCGCTTTGAAGTGCAAGTGAGGACATAGGACGTACCGGTACGTCCTATGTCCTTAAGAGGTTAAAGTGCAATGGTGCATAAATCCACAATTTGTAATTGTACATGAACTAATAAAAGTGTGTGTGGAAGTGTGTAGTGATTAAATATAACATACTATTATTAAACATGTAAATAAATCCAATAGTGTTCTCATATTTCTTACACCATTTCCTACACTGATCACAAGGATGTCCCCTACAGCTACTGAAGTTGACCATATTGAATACCAATGGTGCTACAAGAATAAACATGGGATTGTAAACTGAATTTAGGGGAAGGAGGAATAAACTATGGGGGGGATTTATAAAGACCGGCGTACAAGTACGCCGGTTTTATATTAGGTCCTGCCCCTTTTCCCCAGCAGGATTCACTAAGAAGTGCACGCCTCTTAGTGAATCCAGCTACCCGCCCGAACCTGCGCCCGGCATACTAAATCTAAACCTGATTCCAGGCCACACCTCCCCCCGCCTTGTCACGCCCCACCAAGCTCCCCCAGCCCACCCATTGGGTGAGCAGGGCTTATGGCAGGAGTACACTGGGGAGAAGGGGTGAATCTGCACCTTCTCCCTGGCATACGCCTCGAGCAGACTTTTCATAAATGAACCCCTTTGTTTGTGGCATAGTTACATGGATGTAATGCTAAATAGTAGTAGTAGGGTATTGAGCACAATGTATTCGAAGCCCTTGCTTTAACGATGATACAATTATATTATACAATGAAGCTGCACAGACTTTTACAGCTTTTGCCTACGTTCACACAACGCTTTTTCTTTTCTGTTTATAATTTTTAAAATTACGTCCATCATTTTGAGTCCAAAATGACGTCTGTTATTTTGAGGATTGGCCGCTCGTCAGTGCAATAACAGCTGCTGGTATATTCTAGTTTGGGATTACTAATTGGCCTTTGGGTGTATCTTTAATTGAGAAGTCCATTGAATTTAATAGTAAAAGACGGTGAAAAAAGAAAAACTGCATGTGAACAACTAAAAAAAAACGTCCGCTGTTTGCAAAAGACGTCTAAAAATAATTGGCGTGATCATGATTTTGACATTTGCACACATAACATCTGCCATTTTATACATTGTGTACATTAGACGTCCGCTGTCAGCAGTCAAGGTCCAGAAAAGTAGCCAAGCGTAAGGCTTAGTGTATGCCATCATTAGAATCTGTAGTTCCTGTGAGAAGGAGACTGAGAGAAGAAAAGGGGCACTCTTAAATGCTGGACTAGAAGAAGCTGGACAGCTTTTATTACTGAAAGAGCAAGCATAGTTTATAGAAGTCAGGAATTTCTGGAGATCCAGAACCCTGTCTGCCACATCAGTGTAGTAAGGAATGGCTGACTGCATACCTCCCAACTTTTGTTTTGAGGAAAGAGGGACAGTCACGGCAATGTACCACGCCCCTATGACCACGCCCCCATAGCCACGACCCACATTAACTATTACCATTATATAGGAAACAAATATTCCCACCAGATCTTCACCGCATAGTGACTTATCCCCCCCATACTATTACTGCATAACATCCACTATACACAGAGCAGTTCTCTCCCTCAGCACTGACCATATAGCGGTAGATTAGACTGTACACCTGCAGACCTTATAGGTGATTATATTGCAGTTATTCAGTGACTCACAGGGGACGTCTTCTCTTGTTGATCACTTTTGTGGTTCTTCACCATCATGCACGGCCATCTTGAAAACCTCTCCGGCCATCTGCGAGACAAACATTTTAGGCTCCTATCTCCAGTATCATCCTCATCTGCTTCACAGTAACTCTCTGTGCCCCCATATGGTACAGACCCCTCTGTGTCCCCATATGGTACAGACCCCTCTGTGCCTCCATATCTCATTGTAGTAACCCCCATCTCCCCATAGAACACAATATAGTAACCCACCTCCCCCTAGGACACACTGTAGTAACCCCCCTCCCCAGTTAATCCCACTGTAGTTACCCCCCTCCCCAGTTAATTCTACTGTAGTAATCCCCCTCCCCAGTTAATCCCACTGTAGTACCCCCCTCCCCAGTTAATCCCAATGTAGTAATCCCCCCTCCCCCACTTAATCCCCCTGTAGTAATCCCCCTCCCCAGTTAATCCCAATGTAGTAATCCCCCTCCCCAGTTAATTCTATTGTAGTAATCCCCCTCCCCAGTTAATCCCCCTGTAGTAATCCCCCTCCCCAGTTAATCCCAATGTAGTAATCCCCCTCCCCAGTTAAAATTCTATTGTAGTAATCCCCCTCCCCAGTTAATTCTATTGTAGTAATCCCCCTCCCCAGTTAATCCCCCTGTAGTAATCCCCCCTCCCCCAGTTAATCCTATGATAGTAATCCCCCTCCCCAGTTAATCATATTGTACTAATCCCCCTCCCCCAGTTAATTCTATTGTAGTAATCCTCCTCCCCAGTTAATAATATGGTAGTAATCCCCCTCCCCAGTTAATCCTATAGTAGTAATCCCAGTTCATCCCAATGTAGTAATCCTACTGCAGACCTATCCCTGACAGAAAATAATAACTACATATACTCACCTAGTCAGGAGCAGTCAGATCCCAGCTGGCTGTCTGTCTTCTCCCAGCTGGTCACAGGTCAGGGACACTGCAGGAGAGAGGCAGCCTGACACACAGCTCCCTGCCCCCGCAGCTCCTGCTCCAGCCCCGCGGTATCTGCTTTCTTCTCTCCGACCTGTCCCTGACCTGTGACGTCACCAGCAGCAGCCATGGCAGCCTGTAGGAGACGGACAGGAGAGAAGAGGAATGCAGGTACCGCGGGGCTGGAGCAGAGAGCTTCCGGGGCAGCAGCTGAGCTGTGTATCCGGCCGGCTGCTCCAGAAGCTCCCTGCTTATGCAAACAGCATCCCTGAAGCCACCTGACACTGTCAGCAGCCGCAGGAGCCGCTCACACTGTCAGATGGCTTCAGTGACGCCTGTGGGACACAGGGGAACCTTCCCGGGACAGCGGGACATCACCCCCAAATCGGGACCGTCCCGCTGAAACCGGGACGGTTGGGAGGTATGTGACTGACAGCTTGGCAAAATGAATTAGAGGAAGGACGGTGTCTACATAGTGACTACTACTACAGAGTGAACCAAATATGACAGGGCCATAAATAAAATTTGTGATTTACCCTCCTCCTGCAAGTAATAAGTAAGGGTTACCAAGTGATTTGAGAACCAAAATTGAATTCAAAGCAAACCTGTGAAAAGGTAAACTTTCATGTGCTGATGCCAGAGGTCTGGTTTGCCTTAGGAACATCCAACGTTTCAGGAACATCCATGAATGAGCCATATTAAGGTAGAATTGTGGACAGAACTAGCTTAGGTGTGAGGCCTTTCTACAGCAATCTACATCAGCAGCGTTTGCACACAGAAATTTAAGATAGGTTAGCATGTGGTGGGAAACAGTTGGCAAGAAAGGTAACCAAGTCCTCACAGGAGCTGTGTTTAATGACTATTGCAGACAGTTGCATAGCTACAGGGGTCGCAAAGGTCGCAGTTGCGACCTGGCCCACCAGCCAGGGGGGCCCGGCATGGTCCCCTTTCCCACCTGTTTGAATTCCCAAGTTGTTTAGCACAGCTGCTTTGCATCCATGGGTCACACAGACCCATGCATGCAGGCCGCTGCTAAACTGCAAATTGCAAAGCGGGGTGGGGTCCCAGCCTCCCGCGCACGATCTGCTGCTTACCTCTCTGCTACAGGACGTGGCGGCAGAAGAGAGGAAACAGCTGCTCCCACCCCTCATCCCAGGCTGACAGTGTACATAGCTGAAGTCCCTCCCCCAGACCTGAGTGCCAGTTATGTGCTGCACCATGGAGGCCTCAGGCAGCTCCTCCAGGCCTGCAGGAGAGATGGTGGAGGCCTGACACCCGAGAGAAGACAGGAGCAGCAAGGCAGCAGCTTCTTCTCTGAAGCCTCCCACAGATCCAGATTGCAGGGAGGGTTAGTGTCACCTACATGGAGACTGGAGGCAGAGCAGGAAGCGCCCCTCCCCCGGCAGAGCCGTCCTTACAGTGCAGCAGCTGTAAGTAAACACTCTGTTCTCTGGCGAGCAGCCTGTCTTATCCCCTGTCTCCTCATCTGTAACCCAGCAGGTCAGGTTTAACCCTTCTTCTACTGCTAATGTAATAGGGATATCTGGAGGAGAGTAGTGAAAGGGTTAAAGCTGACCTGCTGTAATAAAAGTCACAGATAAGGAGACAGGAGCAGCCAGAGAAGAGAGGGAAGTGTATATTATGTGTCCTTGATACACAATACACATGTGAGAGCAGCACATCCACATCAGAGCTAGCCTATAAGTGGACCTGTCACTATAAAAAAAAAACTTTTGACATGTCTCTATGATGACTCTTTGACTTCTCTATGACATGTCTCTATGATGACTCTGTGACGTCTCTATGACATGTCTCTATGATGACTCTGTGACGTCTCTATGACATGTCTCTATGATGACTGTGACGTCTCTATGACATGTCTCTATGATGACTGTGACGTCTCTATGACATGTCTCTATGATGACTCTGTGACGTCTCTAGGACATGTCTCTATGATGACTCTGTGACGTCTCTATGACATGTCTCTATGATGACTCTGTGACGTCTCTTTGACATGTCTCTTTGATGACTCTGTGACGTCTCTATGACGACTCTGTGACGTCTCTATGACATGTCTCTGTGATGACTCTGTGATGTCTCTATGACATGTCTCTATGATGACTCTGTGACGTTTCTAAGACATGTCTCTATGATAACTGTGACGTCTTTATGACATGTCTCTATGATGACTCTGTGACGTCTCTATAACATGTCTCTATGATTTCATGTGGTAATGGGGACAGAGGCTATTTGTCCAGCAGTACAGCAATACTGTGCACTGTGCCACTGAAGGGGTAGTGGGTCTGCAACACCCTGGCCCCTGGGGGCCACTCCGCAATACAGATGTTGGATGGGTGCAGGAATCGGGGCAGCTGTAGGATGTAGTGGTCACGGTTTAGGCACGAGGGTGCTACAGCTGGAAGCCGGGCTCCTGAACATGCGGGAATACTGGGCGTGCGATTCTTCATTGTCCTTAGTCAGGGCACCAATGATCACACCAATGCCAAGGTTCAGAAACAACGGGAGTTGTGTATTTATTGTAACGGTGGTAACTAGTAGCAACAGTCTCTCCGGATGCAACCGGGAATAAGGCAATCTTGAATAAAGCAGAATAATGGGTGATGCTGCAATAGGCTGTGAGATTAGCGTGCTGAATAATGGGAGTAGTAGTGATACTGAAGCAGAGATGCTGGGTGGAATGAGACTTGAATTGAATACTTGCTGTTGATGATTTGGGAAGATGATGATGAGAGGAACTGAAGAATGACTGAAGAATCGACACCCAGATGAGGATCTTGAGACTTGAGACAGGAACACAGCCAGTGGACTGGAGCAGCAGAGCACAACGCAGGCCTCTCTCTTTTGCAGAGAGAGAGAGGACTAACAGACAACCTATCCCCTTGATGGTAGGGAATAGACTGAGGTAGCACAGGAAGTCACATGGTAACCCAGCCAAAAGCTCGATGACCATTGGTGTTACCATGGAAGCAGGGCACAGTCACGTGACATCCAGCCATTGCATCATCACACCATTAGGCATATACAGAGGAATATACACGAGAAGTACCATCTTTGAACACTAGGAGGCGACATAATACCTTTAGACACTGATACCTGAATACACATGCAATAAATGACTGAAATGGCAGACCTAAATACTGAGAAGAGGGACACAAGACACGCAGTTTGCAGTGGACCATAGCTTTCCAGAACAGAACTGTTTATAATGAAAGTGTGAGCATAAGAAGGGCTGTTCTGGGACACTGCATGTCTCACCACAAAATGTGGGCATTTTTGTGGAAACTGTGGGAGGGATAAAGATGGCATTAAGGGGGCATTGTGGAGAGTACAGAGTGTGCAAGTATAGATAGCAGAGCTGTATGTGTGTGAGCATTCATAAAAAATATGTATGTGTAACAGGCAGGTGTGTGTGTGTGTGTGTGTGTGTGTGTGTGTGCGTGTGTGTGTGTGTGTGTGTAACAGGCAGTGCTGTGCTGTGGTCTGTGTGTACATTGAAGGGCTAGTTACCTGCTCATATGGACATGAGCTCCTCTCCATACACATCCCCTCCGACAGCTTGCAGAGTCTGGCTCCTCCCTCATCACATGGGCCTGACATCACCACAGGTCCTTTAGCTCACACTGAGCATGGTATACCGTCCTGCAGCTGCCCTGGTGTCCTGTCTCTCAGCCATATCACAGTCCTCACAGGGAGGAGCAGGAGTCACAGGACACACAGGCTGCTGCAGCCATGGTTAGCAGCAAACAGTGAGGATACACAACACTCTGTGTGAGGTTGTGTATCCTCTACTGTTTGTTTTTTTTCACAAACCCTACTTCCAGGTTTGGGCTGGCGGAGGCCCTCTAGTGGTGTAGGCCCCGGGTGCCCCTGGTGCCCGCCCTTTAATTAGGCCCTGTATATATATATATATATATATATATATATATATATATATATATATATATATATATATATTACAATGAACAGCTGGGTGACCACAAGATGACTTACTAAAGGTATATAGTATCATGAAAGTAAAGTTCTTAGTCTAATGTATTGCCTAATGGTATTAATGAAAAACTTCCCATAAAACCAAGCCATTATTATTGCAATTATTACTAATTTCACAGCATCCTTAATTCCAAGGAACTGTACATGTGAAAAAAGAGGGGTTAAATATATAACAATAGGATAAAAATATTTTTTTAATTTGCTAATGGACAAGTGGCATTCTTGTCATAAATATTCTTTTTATCCACTATCCAGTGGATAAAACACCAAGTAAAAGTGTTTAATGTACATCTATTTTTTTATTAAGTCAAGTTTGCATTTAAAGAACTAAAACACAAAAGATATTGTTCTGGTACCTTCTGTGCTGCATGGCTCTACACAAGGCTCCTTTTGAACCATGGTCTTCATGTAGGCACATTGCAGGACTATATATGCATTATACTGGATGAACTAGTGTGGGATCTTGGATTGCAAGTTGAAAAGTGTTTTTGAAAATGTAAAAAAAAATCCCTCACTATTTACCCATGTTGGAGCAATGTTTCAGTTTGAACCATGCAAACCTTAGGCTTAAAAAACAGGTTTGCATGGTGCGAACTGAAATGTTGCTCCTATATGGGTGAATATGAGGTTAGGCAGTCTTCACCCTGGTGCAGGAAAAACCATGACACTATCATTACTAAATTTCACAGATGGTATGTGATTTTTGTGCTGGTACCCAATGCTATTCTTTCTCCAAATATAATGCCACAAGACTTATCTGTCCACAAGACATGGTTCCAATAGCCTTCTGATTTGTCCAGGTGATCTTTAGCAAAATACAGATGAGCAGAAATGTTCTTTTTGGAGCACAGTGGCTTTCTTGTTGTAATGCTGACATGCACACCATTATTGTTTAGTGTCCTTCTGATGGTGCACTCGTGAACATTAAACAGGTGGTCTATGAAAAATTCACTTTTGGATTCTATCGATAGGAGAAAATTAGGAGGTTGTGGGGGTCTGTCTTCTGTACCCCCTGCCAATCTTCATATTGGGCCCCCCTCTTTCGGCATACGCAAACTTGAACTTGCTGTAAGTTTGCTCATCTCTAGTCATATTGTATCATTTCCCTCAATAAACAAATGACCAAGTTTAATATTCTTGACTCATATATTAGATCTGGCTCTTGTTCAAAAACATTTTAAAAATCTGATTTAGGGTGCCTTCACACCTACCGTATCGCAGCAGAAAATCCGCTGCGGATCCGCAGCAGATCCACAGCAGATTTAACTAAATGAATGAACACAGCATTAAATCCGCACTTACAAATCTGTTGCGGATCCGCAGCGGATTTGACAGTGCGTACTTAATGCTGTGTTCATTCATTAAGTTAAATCTGCTGCGGATCCGCAGCGGATTTCCTGCTGCGATATGGTAGGTGTGAAGGCCCCCTATGTGGTGAAATGCGTGTGGGAATATCGAAGAACCACTATACAGTACTTTTTTTTTTTTCTGCATCAAAACCACACATTGACACAAATTTATCAATCTTATCAAATTTATCAATCAATCTTAATTTATCAAAGTTGGGTACCTTTTGGTTTCAAACAAATACCACAGCTCAGCTTCAATTTCAGCTTCAATGGACTGCATACTTCCCAACCGCCCCGGATCCATTTGTCAGGCTCCTCTATGCTGCTGCCGGGTAACAAGCGACCCTAACTGTGAGAACTCCTTACAATCACAGTTAAATGCAGCACAAACACTTACAGAGGAGGAGCCATTGGCTCTCCAATTACTCTTGTGGCCGGAGGCAGCATTCTGCCTCTGGCCACAAGAGACTGCTCCCTCCCCCTGAGCTCAATTTCCTACCCCAGAGCAAGAGGAGAAGACACAGGACATCTGTTTTGTTGTTGTTTTGTTTTACACGGGGGATGCCTAGCAGGGGAGATGCCTAAATAGGTGGGTACAAACAAAAGGGAAAACGTCATTGTGGTGTCCCACCATGGGTGTTGTATGTGCACTCCAGTAGGTCGTTAACTCAGGTTAAAGTGGGAGATGAAGTACTTAATTTTCCCCACTAGATGTCTCTACTGTTTTGTAATTTATACACAGCTGAGGAGTAACGGGCTAATTGTTTTCATGTGTTTCTCTGCTGACCAGTTACAGGTGCTCTTTCTTACTATCTATCTATCTATCTATCTATCCTTTTCGTCTTTTCTCTCTTACACACACTAAGCCCCACCACTCACAGGAGAGTTTAGATACAGCCCCTGTAGGACAAGTTAACCTAGTGGAGGAAGTGAGGCAGTTCAGACTAGGTACTCAGTGTGAATGGATGTGTGAGAAGCTAGCTCTCAGAGAGACTTTCCTTATATAAATACCTACTACAGTTATGCAGTGCTAAGTCACCATAGGGGAGAGAAGCCACCTAGGATTACCTTAGCCCATGCCAGGACCCTCTCAAAAACGTGCAGGGCAGACTCATGATATGAGAGGAGCTGACCCCAGTAGGACAAAGCTACCGGAATAGGTCTATTTATGTATCTTACTGTGCAGTGCAGGACAACCAGATAAGTCTGCTACACCCAGATAACCGACAACTGGGGCTAGTGCTACCCACCTAGGACTGGTTCTATGCAGCTAGAGGGCAGAAGGCGGTCAGACTTAGTCTATACGTGAATACAAGTATCACTTCTTCTACATACACTTCAGTTCTGCCACAGTACAGAGTCTACATTGGACAGGGCTCCTCTGGCAACTCCTCTCCTCTCTACCTCTACAACCCTACTCCTAAAAGGCATTCACTTTACTCTGTTGTCAGCAACCAAGTTTATCAAGATTTGCACTATATTGAGTGTACTGTTCTTTGGCAATTCCGTTCAGTAAACCGTTCTGGGACTAAATGCATTTAGTCCCGTTCTGGGACTAAATGCATGGGACTCTGTTTTGGACCTGCACCCATACACAAATCACGTCTACCTTGGGTTATTTTTCCCCTTCTCTGTGGGTGGTGGTACCGACATCTCTGGTTGTTTTATTACCACTCCAGGTTGCCTTGACAAGTGCCCAAGAGACCCGCAACAAGCCCGGAGGTTACCGACCATTTGGAAGCATAAACCGACCACAAAACAGGTATCAACATTACACCTGTGTACTGCTACAGTACTGGCGTCACGACAAACAACATCAATTGGCTCGAGTACCACACCTACATGAAGGGATGGGGGAGGTAACTAACATGGAAAATGACTACATAGGGGGAAGTTAACTACCAGGGGAGATGCCCACATGCTGGGAGGGGGTCATAATAAACGGGAGATTCTAAAAGACGGGAAAGGGTAACTACTAGCGGAGATGCCTACATGAGTGGGTCTAAATAACGGGGAATATCTATATGACAGGGGGTAACTACCAGGGGAAATGCCTATATAGGTGGGATGAGATTCAATAATGGGGGGATGCCTTCATGAGTGTGGGGGTGGTAACTGTTAGAGGAGATGCCTACCCAGCAGGTGTTAACTAACAGTGGGGATATTTACATTGTGGGAGTGGGACTAACTAACAAAGGGATGCCTACATGGGGGGACAAACTACCAGGGGGATGCCTTCATTAGAGGGTGGGATAACTACAAGGTTCGATTCCTACATTGGGGAGAGGCTAAGTCATGGTGGGGATGCCTACTGTACATAGGGAGTGAGGCTACCAGAGGTCTGAAAGGGGGAGGGGGGTTAACTACCAGCGGATATGCCTAACATGGGGTCACTATCTGCCGGTGGGGGGCAAGGGACAAACTAACAGAGGGAATTATTTCCAGTGGGATGCCTCCTACATTGGGAGGATATTACATACTGGGGGGTGGGTGGGTTGACTACCAGAGAGAGTACATATAAAGTCATGGCCAAAAGTTTTGAGAATGATACAAATATTAATTTTTACAAAGTCTACTGCTTCAGTTTTTAAAATGTTATAAAGAGTGATCAGCTTAACAGAAATTACTTGCAAAGTCAATATTTGCCTAGAAAATTAATTTTATCCCACAAAAAACATTTCAACATCATTGCAGCTCTGCCTTAATAGTACCAACTAACATCATTTCAGTGATTGCTCCATTGCACCCAAGAAAGACCAGCAAGTGCAAGGACCGTCTCTTAAAAGTCAGAACTGAGGGATAGGGCTACCAGCAGTGCTGATTTACTCTTTCCAGACCGAGGAAGCGAAGGACTCCTGCGTCCCTGGCATAAATAGATTTGACATGCTCGATAAGCCTACAAACACCTTTGTTGGACCTTATCGAGTAGCAATGTTTCTTGTACCGGGTCCACAGGGGCCGCTTTGTCTTCCCAATATAGAACCGCTTGCAGGTGCATACAACCGCATACACCAGGAATGAGGTTTTACAGGTGATTAGATCTTTAATTTTGCACTCAGCGCCATTGAGGTTAATTTAGGACACATTCAACATTTTTTGCACTGACCGCACCGTCTATTACCGGTGATAGGTGCTTGAGTCAGCCATGTACCAGTGGAATTGCTGCTACCAGTAGTACTGAGCACATCTCCTATTGTACCATTCTTGCGGAATGTTATGACTGGTTGCTGGATAGTGAATTTAGTAAGATCTGGGTCTTGCTGTAACAAATTCCAGTACTTGCGTATGGCTTTCTTAATTACATTGTTCTGTGGGGAAATTTGGAGTGCAAAAGACAAAGTAGGTTGTTCTATCTGTCTGTCCTTTTTACCATAGACAAGTTGTTTTCTATTCAATTTAAGGGCCCGTTGAAAAGCTGTTTAAACTAAGAGTCTTGGATATGCACAGGCTACTAATCTCTCTTCAAGCTCCTGGGCTTGGGAGTTAAAGCAGGTGTCAGGGCTGTTAACCCGGTGTAGACGGACCATTTGGCCGTGAGGGATGGTCTCACGTACATGTACGGGATGGGAGCTGGCATAATGCAATAATGAATTACAAGCCGTCGGCTTCCAGTAAACTGATGTGCAAAGTGTCTTATCCCCCAAGTCTACCTGGACATCTAAAAATTCAAGAGACCTACCCCCTATTTTAACCTTTGTCAGGCTGCATAATTTTACAACGTTAACAGGCTGCAGAGGTACAATTGTACCTTCATATAAATCCACTGTGGGAAGACTTTCTCCTTTACTTGGTTTCAGAAACTAAAGTTCATTCAGCTCCAAATATGCTGTTCTTCCCAGATATAATCATTATTTTGTTCATGTGCATATTTTACCCAGTATATACCAGTATAAATTTACCCAGTATATACCTTCAAAACCAGCTAAATATGGCATAAAGATTATCTGGGCTTGTGACTTGTCATTACAAGGTCAGCTCTACACTGGGAAACCAACTGATGGTCCTCAACAAGTAAACATTGGTGAACAAACAGTATTGGACCTAGTAAGCTCGTATAAAGGCTCTGGAAGAAATGTCATCACTGATAACTCCTTTACAACCATGGAACTAGCTAAGTTATTGAACTCCTGGAACATGACACTAGTTGGTACAGTGAGTAAAAACAAAATGTTCCTACCTAGCAACATGCAGCTTGCTAAAGAAATGCCTGTAAACTCAACAAATTTTGCCTACAATCATGATGCAACAGTCTGTTCATATGTACCAAAGAGAACAAATCAGTCGTGCTTCTATTATCTAGGCACATGACGGAAGAAGTTGTAGAGACACTAGCTGCCAAGCCAGAGATAATAAAATATTACAACAAAACAAAAGGCGGAGTTGATGTTATGGATAAAATGTTGGGAGAGTACAATGTGAAACGACAAACATTATGTTGGCCTCTGGCATTTTTCTACAATATGATTGACGTCACTGGGTTAGCATCCTACATCGTCTACAGAGAACACAATCCAAGCTTCAGGACAAAGGATCAACGAAGAAAGTTCCTGAAAGATCTCGCAAATCATCTGTGTATGCCTGCAATTGAAGATCATAGTGCAAAAGGATTGATGATAAGAAACCATTTTCTTCGAGGTGCAGTAGAAATGTGTTTGGACGATGCATTGTGATAGCATCGCAAGCAGCAGCTGGCCCTCAAATACCTCATGGTAGTCGTGGACCCTCCCCTGTTGTTGGTAGTTGCTATGTCTGTCGAGACCTGAGGCGAAAACAACGTAAGACTAGAAAGTCTTGTGTGCTTTGTGTGAAACCCATTTGCGATGGACACTCGGTAGCAAAGACATGCATTACTTGCGAAGAAAATCAATAACAAAAGTTTCTTATATTTTCTTTTATAATGTAAATGACCAGTTTTTTTTTACTTCTTTATAATAATAAAAAAGCATTATCATTAAAAAAATATTATTCTTTTTTCCTTGCAATATCTTCATTCAAAATATATGAGGGTACATTTGTACCTATGCAGCGTGTTATGGATGCAAAAATATCTCGACCCCTTATCTCAGAAGGGGGTGGAGATATTTTATTGAAATTCGGCAAATATATTCTGGACCAAAACGGAACAGATGTCACGAAATTTCAGCCCTCTACGACTTTTCGAAAAAAAAAATTATTGCAATTTTAAAACGGAATAGGTACAATTGTACCTAGTCAGCCGGACGAAGGTTAAAGATGAACAACATATTTACATTATTAACCTGATTAAGGTAACTCACAAATTCTTCAAAGACAGCTGCGGTACTGTTCCAGACAATAAGCACATCGTCCATGAAAAGAAGGTACGTGACGATGTGTCTTATGTAGGGATTGTGGACCGAAAAGACAGTGTCATTCTCTAATTTGGAGAGAAAGAGATTGGCATAGGTGCAGGAGACCAGCGTGCCCATAGCGGTGCCAATCTCCTGCCCGTACCAATCTCCCTCAAACATAAAAACATTAGTTTTTTTTGTGAGAATGAAGCGTAGAGCTTCACATACGAAACCTCTAAAGGCATTAGTCTTGTGGCAGTGTTGCATGAACCAGTCTATAGCCTTTACACCCGCATCATGAGGGATGTGGGTGTAGAGGCTCTCCACATCAATAGATGTATGGATATAGTCATCGGACCATTGGATAGTGTCTAAAGCTTTGATAAAGTCCCCTGAGTCCTTAATGTAGCCGATAGTCCCAGGCAGCAGGGGTCTCAGCACCCAGTCCAAATACTGGGAGAGAGCTTCAGTTGCGGACCCTATAGCCGATACGATTGGTCGCCCAGGTGGTCGTTCCAAGGACCAGTTCTTGTTCATCTGTTCATGCCGGGGACGCAGGAGTCCTTCGCTTCCTCGGTCTGGAAAGAGTTAATCAGCCCCCGGATGGCGGTGATCGCCACGGTCTCTTGCTAAAGAGAGAGTCATTATGGATTTCAAGGCTGGATGCTACGGGTGCTGGAGGCCTTAACGAACACAACGATTTAAGTGTTTCTGTAATGTTATGCATTTACTTGGCTGTTACTTTTTATTTCACATTTTGTCACTGTTCACTGTGTGTATACAGCACCTCCCGGGTGTGACGTATTCAACCTGGCTAGAGGAAGGGAGGAGTCCCGAAATAGCTATCCCAGGTGATGCGCCTGCACCTCCACTGATCCACCATTCCCTCCCTGCGATACCTTATCAGTGAGTGCTGGACTTTCTCCTTTTACCATAATTGGTCTTTTTACTGGAAGTATTACTAGCCTTGGATTAATGGTCTCACTATTAGTCACTATGTGGTGAAGGTTTAGTGAAAATATTTGTTTGTTATATATTGGCTGTATTGGTATTGGTTTACTGGATTTGGTCAGTAACAGTGTAACAATATTGTATGAATACAGTTATGGCTTCTGCAACGTTTGTCACAACCCTATGTGTGAATAGCAGTGCAAAAATTGTTGTGGGAGCATGATACGTTGCCTTAAATGTCACTCTTTGCTCTCAGCAAAAAGGTGGAAGTTATGTGGACTGTGATGGGGTAGCTATCTGTCTGAGACAAAATGTGTCCGAAAATCTTGGCCATTATGTAAAAATCCATTTCCTACTAATCTCGCCTGGTTTAACACTATCTTTCCATATTGAAAAATTTACCATTTTCTCTGCACATTTCAACTTTAAACTTCTGTTAAATCCAGGGGAGTTTTAACAAAAGCCACACTGGATAACTACATCAAAATCAGCACCACAGCCTACACAGTGGATTTTGTGCTGTTTCTGATTTGGAAATCCAGTGTTTTTTTTTTTTGTAGGACATAAATGTGTTATATCTCCATATTACAGTTCATTCTGCTTCAGAGCTTAATATCAGAACACATTCATGCAGCGCATAAAAAGCACAAGGTAGAAAAGATAATTACTACAAGTAGGAAGTGGTTTTACTGGTGTGAAATCTGTGCTAGAAATGGACATGAGTTTCTACACCACCAAAAGTATATATTTTTTTCTCTTTTAGGCTTATTGATTGACCATTAACTGACAGAAAAGCAATCAATAGATGGTAAACACGTGGCCTTTAAGTGCTTTCTACATTGATTTATCCTCACACTGTATATAGTGCATTTTTGTTTGCCATCCATATTCTGGTTTGTTAAACCTACACAGGAATTAGAACAGAATTAGTAGTCTAGTTAAAGAGGATGTGTGGTCCAGTGAAAAGAACAGAAATGCAACCAGAAATCTTCTATAACTTGGATCAGGGTTACATAGAAAACAAAGATAAACACCAGTGGAATCGGTAGCAGCCATGGCATAATAAATCATGTGAAATTTGGTACCCTTGAGGTATTTCTGCTGGTTTGGAAACATCACCTTAGTGGATGATTTTTGTACCCTGAACTTCTTTGGACCAGGACAACCACTGTGCCTTTACTCTTTTGACTGCTCCTTGGTTTCAGGGTCAAACAAATAAATCCAGTTCTGATCCATAGTGACCAGTCGATTCAGGAAATTCCCTGATTCTCCAGTATGAGGTTGTGCTCAGCATCGACGATCTCCAAAACAACAACTACTCTTGGTCCTTCAGGACGTTCCTCATCATTGGTGCTGAAGCGGCCCATTTTAAATTTGGCAAACCCAGCTCCTAACTGTAGAATATAATGGCCATTGATCCCCCAATGTCTTCAACATATCACCATGTCACCAATATCCATCATGAACTTTCCTTTCAGGAACAAGAATCACTCTTCTGCTCTCATTTGCTGTAAATATCGCCTTTGACTCCACCATTTTGTTTTCCTGCGGGTCTAGATCACTGTTACCATAAGCTACATACACAAAATGTGGAAAACATATATTAAATACATAAGGCTTTCATATATATATATATATATATATATATATATATATATATATATATATACTTCACAAAAGGTTGGAGCCGCGGTACCACGATGTGGGATGCACAGTCCTCAGGGGATTCGACCCCTATCCCCAACGTATCCAAACAAAACAAGTGAAGGACAGCATCTCCAATGCAAAAGTGCTCTTACTTTATTGTGCCAGTTTGCATAAAAATTACAACGTTTCATCTCTCTACCTCAAGCCTTTTTCAAGCATAAAACATGTGGTATACATCGCCATTTTATATAACACAGACCCAATAACCATAGACTATCAATTAGAATCAGACCAATCATTACAATATGGGCGGATCATACCGGTCCGTAACCTATTAAGGCCCATATCCATAGGTCATAATTCAATATTACAATTCACAATAAAGTATATACATGTTCAGACCTCATATCCAACCCCACTCAGGCATCCGATCCTTCCACGATAGAATCACAATCCATCCCGATCAGCGACACTGGACCCGGCACTCAGCGTGTAAACAAGTTCACAGAGGTTGCGCACTGCATGCAGCTTCATTGGAAAAGTCCCAGCGTCACGTGTTCTCTAGGCAGCCCTCCCATATTGTCATAGCAACAAAGGACGCTTACTCCGCATCTCATTTCAAGTGGGGCGCCATCTTGGTTTCCGCACTAACAGACAGGATTCATTCAGTGTATCGAACTTTTCCACAATGCATTCCTCCAAATAAATACTTGTCTCTATATGACTGATGTAAGTCCACTCGGCAATACTGTACCCGGCACTCAGCGTGTAACAGATTCACGGCAATTGCGCACTGCATGTAGCTTTATTAGAGAAGTCCCAACGTCACGTGTTCTCCAAGCAGCCCTCTCACATTGTCATGGCAATCAGGGACGCTAACTCCGCATCTCATGTCAGAATAGGGCGCCATCTTAATTCCACAATGACAGATGGGAATCATTCAGTGTATCCAACACTTCCACGATGCATTCTTCCAAGTAAATATTTGTCACAATACGGCCAATGTGCCTCATTAGTCTTAGTTAAAGTTCATATACTCTGGCAAATTACCGTGTACGCAGTGTCCATGGTAGCCGCTAGTACATACACGTGTCACCCCTGTTAATATAGATAAAGTTTTTCTCTTCACTCTCCTATGTTTACCTCCGTTAGTTCGTCCAGCCCCCTCTCAAGGGATCCCAAGATGTAATACGGCTCATACGGTAAACAGTCATATTGGGTCCATGTTGTAGTGATAGTTTGAAAAACATTTTTACACATTCCGCTGCAACCCCGTGCGCATCAAAGTTGGAGTGTCACGGGAATCAACAGTGCATCTAATTCGGTCTGGATATGTATCCCACCCGGTTAGGAATCCAATGCTCCGTGTGTGGTCCATTCTAAAAAAACATAAAAATGACGTATTAAAATCACAATTTAAAATAGCGGATATAGTGGACAGCTTTGTAAGTAGGGAACCATGTATTCAAAGAAAAGGTAGAAAAACAAGATATAGAATAGTAGAGAGACTCAGGAAGAAAAAAGAGCTCAAATCAAGAGACTCTATTGCAGATAGAAAAAATAAAGAAACACTGGTTCAAATGGAAGAGATTAGTCAAAAACATTCAAATTTAAATCCAAGTTCATTCCCCTTGGCCAAATACAATCTAGTACACTGATCCATCGGGCTTCCTTCTGTTTAAGTAATCTCTCCCTGTCACCTCCCCTCCTCAATGGGGGAACACCATCGATGACCCGAAACTTAAATTGACTGATGGAGTGTCCCGCCTCAACAAAGTGCTTTGCTACTGGATGTTCAGTTTTCTTTAAGCGTATCGTACTTTTATGGTTATTCATCCTCGTCTTTACTTCTGTCGTTGTCTCCCCAATATAGTACAAACCACACGGACATTGTATTATATAGATTACAAATTTAGAGTTACAAGTATACCTCTCATTAATAGTATAACCCTTGCCAGTATGTGGATGTTGAAAAGTGTTCCCTTTCACTATATTGGTGCAATTGCTACAGTGTAGGCATGGGAAATTACCCGTTCGGGCCTTAGCCAAGACCTGTTGGGTTTCCCTCTTATTAGAGCCTATATCCGATCTTACTAAGATGTCCTTGATGTTCCTGCTTTTTTTATACGCCATAACAGGTGGTTGGGTAAATTCAGGGACTCTATCCCCCATACCATCTCTTAGGATCGACCAGTTGGATCGTAATATTTGTGAGATTCTCCCACTATATGCATTGTGGGATACATATCCAGACCGAATTAGATGCACTGTTGATTCCCGTGACACTCCAACTTTGATGCGCACGGGGTTGCAGCGGAATGTGTAAAAATGTTTTTCAAACTATCACTACAACATGGACCCAATATGACTGTTTACCGTATGAGCCGTATTACATCTTGGGATCCCTTGAGAGGGGGCTGGACGAACTAACGGAGGTAAACATAGGAGAGTGAAGAGAAAAACTTTATCTATATTAACAGGGGTGACACGTGTATGTACTAGCGGCTACCATGGACACTGCGTACACGGTAATTTGCCAGAGTATATGAACTTTAACTAAGACTAATGAGGCACATTGGCCGTATTGTGACAAATATTTACTTGGAAGAATGCATCGTGGAAGTGTTGAATACACTGAATGATTCCCATCTGTCATTGTGGAATTAAGATGGCGCCCTATTCTGACATGAGATGCGGAGTTAGCGTCCCTGATTGCCATGACAATGTGAGAGGGCTGCTTGGAGAACACGTGACGCTGGGACTTCTCTAATAAAGCTACATGCAGTGCGCAATTGCCGTGAATCTGTTACACGCTGAGTGCCGGGTACAGTATCGCTGATCGGGATGGATTGTGATTCTATCGTGGAAGGATCGGATGCCTGAGTGGGGTTGGATATGAGGTCTGAACATGTATATACTTTATTGTGAATTGTAATATTTAATTATGACCTATGGATATGGGCCGTAATAGGTTACGGACCGGTATGATCCGCCCATCTTGTAATGATTGGTCTGATTCTAATTGATAGTCTATGGTGATTGGGTCTGTGTTATATAAAATGGCAATGTATACCACATGTTTTATGCTTGAAAAAGGCTCGAGGTAGAGAGCTGAAACGTTGTAATTTTTATGCAAACTGGCACAATAAAGTAAGAGCACTTTTGCATTGGAGATGCTGTCCTTCACTTGTTTTGTTTATATATCTATATATATATATTGTAGGGATCTTCCCGGGGGATGGTGTGTTTGTACACAGTTCACAGCAGACTTGGACTTGTAAAATAACAGCTTGGCGTTTATTTGTAGCATAAACAGTCCATCAAACAAAACACAGCAGCACCGTGCTTTAAGAATAAAACAAACAAAAAGGTCTTGCCCGTCTGGGCGCTTACTAACAGGTTGGCTCACCTATCTAACACTTATCACAGTGTGTCTTCCACCTGGATACCGCAGGGTATACATAAGCTCCAGCAGAGGCTTTATTCCCAGGTTACTCCCAAACAGACACCCAGGCTGATCACTCCTGGCTGAGAGCAAACACTGGATCCTCTGCAGGGCTTTTACCTTGTCAGGCTGATTAGGGTCAGAGACACCTGACCCCAAAACCTGACCTGGATCGGGGGGAGGGAATGGCAAGTCCCACTACCAAAACCTACCTGCCATTCCATGTAAGTCCAGGCCCGGGAATAATTAATAATAGCTCAGCAGCATAACACTGCTGAGCACAGATCCCTCCTGGACTTACCATCTCACGCTACGTATTAACCTGGCTGAGATGTACATCCCCTCGAGCACTTCTCCCATGACATGTCCACAATATATATATATACTGTACATATATTGTATATATATGATCACATATCTTTTTTGATTTGGCAGCCCAGGAAAAATAAAGTTCTGCCAGTACTGCTAATTAGCAATAATTAACCAGCTATGCAGAAACTTTTCTTACTAGGCAGCTTTTTTTTCCTTTAGTGATTGTCTTCCAGGCCTACTGTTTACCCACATGACCAGCATTGTGACTGTCCGCATCTCACACCTACTGCCGTGTAGATCGGAAGTCACTTTCACTTTCCGTCTTCATCAGATGCTTGATGTGAGTCACTCTTAAAGAGATGGGAAAGTGATTTCTAGTCCACAAAGCAATGACTATGGGATGTGGACAGTCACATGAGCGAGCAGCAGGATTGGAAAAACATCATAGATGGACAACAAAGCCATCTGGGAACAGGAGCTTTATATATATATATATATATATATATATATATATATATATATATATATATATAGTATATTTATTTTTTTTTTTTACCCAGACTGCTTCCTTCACCATGATTTTCTTTCTTAAAATGGATAGAGAAAGGAGTGCAGCAGTAAATTAGATGTAAAGCACTCTGCTGACATCTGGTGGGTTGTTTTGGGTATGCCTGGTAATAATGAAATGACAACTCAAGCATGCTGGAGTCCAATCATTAAGCATTTTCTTACTGGCTGTTAAAGAAGTTAGATGCAGCCCTATGGTGTCCTGGAAAACATGGATATAGCCATGGGCTGTATCCATGTTTCCTGGACTCCTTAGGACTACATCCAACTTTGTCAGCCATTGGTTTTCAAATGCCGAACAATTTGCCTTGGGTATGCTCGAGTTGCACTCATCTTTGATAAACACAATTCCAAACAGAAAGTAATTTATTCTCATAATATTGGACATGATTGAGCCTTTAAACAGAATATTATTAGATTATCTAATCCTATTATAGCAGTTTATTGTTTTAATTGATAGTATGTACACTATGAATTGGTTTGAAATCTTAGTCTTCCCCTTTTAAACCTAAAGCAAACCATGTACATCCAGTAAGAAAATGGTAAAAATGTACCTTGATGGATCTGGACTTTCTTACAGAGAGTCCCCTGGCATCAACCCCCAGAGTTGTATTTATTAGGAATGGCTTGAGCATGGAAGGAGCAAAACACTGATATGTACCTAGGCAGAAGATGATAATAGTATTCAGAAGGGTTACAGTAGGCAGTCTTTTTAGCATGGTATTTGAGGCAGGAAACATAATGGACCAGCTAAAAAAAAAAAAGTTTGATACCTAGAATAAACAAACACATATAAACACCTTAACACAGATAAGGAACCTACAGGATCTAATTTTTCAGGCCATGGACCAAGAAGGGCAAATGTCCTTAAAAGTGTTGGACACCTTTTATTAAATTTATATAAAACCTGTAATCAATTGAATTATTAAAGGACTCGTACAGAGTGTCTTCACTGTGGCCATGTCTGGTGTAATCATGTAGCTCCCCCTCCTGATGGCCTACGACTGTGTGCTGGCTGGATGGTTCATTCATCCTTAAGATGGTTCCCTACAGTGGAGAATGTGATGATACACATCACTTTTCCACACCGCCTGCATTCATTGCTAGCACCTAGTGTGACGCTGCGACCGGTCACCTGTTAAGTTTCCTGGTGACGCCACTTCTAGGGTAGTTGGTTGTGGAATATAGCTCAGCCGGTTAGGATGTAGTCATGACGCCAGTGCTGGTTCAGCACATAGGTGTGATAGTAGACCTGCTTTTAGTGTGTGGCTGGCTATATTGATCCCTAATGGTCGGTGATCTGCCAGGCTGTGAGGAGTCCCTTGGGTTTCTATCACGGTGGTCCGGAGTGGAGAGATGACCCACCCGGACTGTCGGTACCGCCACCCACAGAAAGGGGAAAATGACCCAATCATGGTGTAGCCTGTGTGTATAGGTGCTGGTGCAATTATCAGTAGAATAAATAATGTGATCTTTACTGACAAGTCTTTTGTAATACAGGATAACGAGTTACTGTTGAGACACAGACTTGCGTTCACTGAGAGAGAGTCCCCTCCCCCCCCCCCCCGCGACATATTCACGGAGGGTCAATCCATGCTTCTGGCACCGGCCGGGTCTGCGCCGTAATGGCGCTGATCTCTGCTCGGCACTCGATTGCTTTCGGCTGCAGATCAGTGTGCATATACTAGGGGGGCTTCTAGTATGTGTGTTTAAAAAAAAAAAGTGTTATTATTAAAAAACCTCCCTTAATAAAAGTTTGAATTACCCCCCTTTCCCCATGTTATAAATAAAAATAAATAAATAAACATGTTTGGTATAGATGCGTGCGTAATCGCCCAAAATATTAACTTATCATATTCTTGATCTCACACGGTAAATGGCGTAAGCGCAAAAAATCCCAAAGTACAAAATTGCGCATTTGTAATAAAAAGCGATCAAAAAGTTGCCTATACGCAATCAAGGAACCGATAGAAAGAACACATCATGGCGCATCACATCCCCATAGACCAAAGTATAAAAGCGTTTTAAGCATGAGAATAGAGCGATTGTAAGGAACATATATTTGTTAACAATGGTTTGAATTTTTTACAAGCATCAAGTAAAATAAAAGTTATACATTCTACATATCCTTGTAATCGTAACGACTTGAGGAACATGTATAACAAGTTAGTTTTACCCCAGGACGAATGACGTAAAAACAAATACCCCCAACTTAAAAAAAAAGGTGTGTTTTTTTTTTTACAATATAACCACACATTGAATTTTTGTTTTTGTTTTGCAGTGTACTTTATGAAAAAAATTCATCCTCTCATTGCAAAGTACAATTAGTGGCGCAAAAAATAAGTTCTCATGTAGGTTTCTAGGTAAAAAAAATGCAACTGCGAAGTGCAAACATGCAAATTGGCTCTGTCTTTAACCTCTTAAGGACCCATGACGTTTGGGTACGTCATGGATCACTGTCACTTAAGGACCCATGACGTACCCGTACGCCGGTCCTTTAAGGAGCCGCCGCGGGCCGCCGGATCGCGATCACGGGAAGATGGCTGCTATTTACTATAGCAGGCATCTTCCTGTGTCACGTAGGGGGCTTTATCACGCCCCCCCGGGACGGCGATCGCTGTGATTGGCCGTTCAATTCTGAATGGCCAATCACAGCAATATTCTGGTATACCCGGCAGGTATACCGGAATTGAGCGTTGATTGGTGCTGTCCGAGACAGCACCAATCACCGCAGTGTCTGGGGGTCAGGTGCCTGTGGCACCGTGCCCCCGATCGCCCGTGATTGGCCGGTAGCCACCGGCCGGCCCATCACGGGCGAACCTCCTTCTCTGCTCGCCGAGAATCGGCGAACAGAGGAGGATCGTGTGCCTCCTTGCCGCCACCAGCCTCTTACCCTGCTGCCTGGCCGCCTCCTCGGTGTTTGTCCCAGCTTCCCCCGCCTCCTCCGTGTGTGTCCCGGCTGCCCCCGCCTTCTCCGTGACGCTGCCGCTGCTGCCTCCTTCCCCAAGAACCGGCCTGCTCCCAGATCAATTCCGCCGCTGCCTCCGTGCTCCCGCCACCTTCTCCCTCTCCCTGCCACCCTCTGTCTCACTCTTCCTGCTGCCGCCATCCTCCCTCCCTCCATCCTGATGCCACCCTCCCTCCCTCCATCCTGATGCCACCCTCCCTCCGTCCAGATGCCACCCTCCCTCCATCCTGATGCCACCCTCCCTCCATCCTGATGCCACCCTCCCTCCTTCCATCCTGATGCCACCCTCCCTCCTTCCATCCTGATGCCACCCTCCCTCCTTCCATCCTGATGCCACCCTCCCTCATCCTGATGCCACCCTCCCTTGTCCTGCTGACACCCTCCCTCCCTCATCCTGATGCCACCCTCCCTCCCTCATCCTGCTGACACCCTCTGTCCCACCCTCCCTCATCCTGCTGCCACCCTCTGTACCACCCTCCCCCTGCTGCTGCCACCCTCGCTCGTCCTGCTACCGCCATTCCCCCTCCCTCGTCCTGATGCCACCCTCCCTCCCTCGTCCTGCTGCCGCCATCCTCCCTCCCTCGTTTTGCTGCCGCCATCCTCCCTCCCTCGTCCTGCTGCCGCCATCTTCCCTCCCTCCCTCGTCCTGATGCCACCCTCCCTCCCTCGTCCTGATACCACCCTCCCTCCCTCGTCCTGCTGCCGCCATCCTCCCTCGTCCTGCTGCCACCATCCTCCCTCCCTCGTCCTGCTGCCACCATCCTCCCTCCCTCGTCCTGCTGCCACCATCCTCCCTCCCTCGTCCTGATGCCACCATCCTCCCTCCCTCGTCCTGATGCCACCCTCCCTCCCTCGTCCTGCTGCTACCCTCCCTCCCTCGTCCTGCTACCACCCTCCCTCCCCCTGCTGCTGCCACACTCCCTCGTGCTTCTGCCACCCTCCCTAGTCCTGCTGCCACCCTCCCTCGTCCTGCTGCCACCCTCTGTCCCACTCTCCCTCTTCCTGCTGATGCCACCCTCCCTCCCTCGTCCTGCTGCTGCCACCCTCCCTCCCTCGTCCTGCTGCCGCCACCCTCCCTCCCTCGTCCTGCTGCCACTCTCCCTCGTCCTGCTGCCACCCTCCCTCGTCCTGCTGCCACCCTCCCTCGTCCTGCTGCCACCCTCTGTCCCACCCTCCCTCCCCCTGCTGCTGCCACCCTCCCTCCTCCTGCTGCCACCCTCTCCCCCTGCTGCCTCCGTCCCTCCTCCTGCTGCCACCCTCTCTCCCTCCTCCTGCTGCTGCCACCCTCTCTCCTCCTGCTGCCATCATCTCTCCTACCCTCCCTCCTCCTGCTGCCCCCCTCCCTCCTTTCACCCTCTCCCTGTTGCCAACCTTCCCCCTTGCACCCCCCTGCCGCCCTCCCTGCTGCCACCCTTTCCCTCCTGCCACTCTCCGCTGCCACCCTCTCCTCTCCCCTCTCCTCTTACCCTCTCCTGCAACCCTTTCTCTCTCCCTCCTGCCACACTCTCCTCTCGCCACCCTCTCCTCTCCTCCTGCTTCTCTCTCTTGCCACCCCCCCCCCCTCTCCCCTGGATCGGTGGTAATATAGTGTCACCTTTTGCTGTTTTCTTTGTCAGTGTAATTTTCCGTTCCCCCCCCCCCAGTGTGCCCCAAGTAAAAAAAAAAATGTCAAAAACACACAAATAAAATGTTAGAACAGCACATAAAACACACACTAACACTTACACGTGTAAAAGCATAACACTTACACACCCCTCTAAAGGGTACCTTCACACACACCGGATCCAGTGTCAGTTTATCCCTATGAGAATATATACTCGCAGTGAGAATGACATTCCGCTACGTGTATGTAAGTTAACCCCCCCGCAGGCCGGAAGCATACATCACCTCCTCCCCACTCCGGTTTGCAGGACATCCCGCTCAGCCAATCAGTGGCTTTGGCGGGCAGCACATTGATTGGCTGGGCGGGATTAGCAGACGCCAGGAACCCCGAAGCTAGCCGGAGTGGGGAGGAGGTGATGTATACTTCCAGCCAGCGGGGGGGTTAACTTACATACACGTAGCGGGATGTCATTCCTGCTGCGTGTATGTATTCTCATAGGGATAATCTGACACTTGATCCGCAGCGTGAAATCTCCTGCGGATCTGGTGTGTGTGAAGGCACCCTAAAGAAAAAATATCCAGCTTCCAAAATCCAAATTGCGCTCCTTCCCTTTGGAGGCTTCCTGTGCACCGCCTTTGCACTTTGTGTCCACAAGTGGGGTACCCCTGTAATCAGGGGAAATTGCTCTACATGATTAGGGGTTTATTTTTTCTTTTAACCCCTTATGAACATGAAAAATTCAAAGTTACACCAACATTTTAGTGTAAAAAATTAAATTTTTCATTTTCACATCATATTGTTCCACATTTGGGCCTGTCACCAATGGCGTCCATATGCCCACTATACCCCTGGTTAGATTCCTTGAGGGGTCACTTGTGGGGGGGTTTCTATTGTTTTGGCAGCACTGAGGCTTTGTAAACCCAACATGACCTCCGTCCTCCTTTCTGGCAAAATCCAGCTTCCAAAAGACAAATGGTGCACCTTCCTTTTGGAGGCATGTCCTGCGCAGTCATGGCACAATATGCCCCCATGTGGGGTATTTTTGTACTCGGGGGAAATTGTTCTACAAGTCTTATGTGTTTTTTTTTTCTTTTAACCCCTTGTGAACCTCAAAAATTTAAGGCTAGACCAAGTTTTAGTGTAAAAAAAATTCAATTTTTCATTTTCATGGCACATTGTGCCTGTCACCAGTGAGGTCCATATGCCCACTATACCCCTTGTTACATTCCTTGAGGGGTGTACTTTCCATAATGGGGTCACTTGTGGGGGGGTTTCCAATGTTTTGGCAGCACGGGGGCTCTTCGAACCCGATATGGCCTTTGTCCTCCATTCTGGCCAAATCCAGCTTCCAAAAGCCAAATTGCGCTCCTTCCCTTTGGAGGCTTTCCGTGCATAGGCTTTACACTTTGTGTCCACATGTGGGGTACTCCTACAATCGGGGGAAATTGCTCTACATGATTAGGCATTCATTTTTTTCTTTTAACCCCTTGTGAACATGAAAAATTCAAAGTTACACTAACGTTTTAGTGTAAAAAAAATTAATTTTTAATTTTCCCAGCACATTGTTCCACATTTGTGTTTGTCACCAGTGGGGTCCATATGCTCAGGATACTTCTTGTTACATTCCTCGAGGGGTTTAGTTTCCATAATGGGGTCACTTTAGGGGTGTTTGTTAGGTTTTGGCACCCCAGAGCCTCTGCCAACCAGAAGTGGTACTTTGAAAATTGGTTAATTGTAATAGAGTCTTCAAAATTCCCTAGGCGCTCCTTTGTATCTGAGGCTTGTGATTGCGTCAAATAGCGCAATAGGGCCACATATCATATATTTCTATAAACTGCGGAAACGGGGCAATAAAAATTGTGGTGCATTTCTCTGGAAATAGGTTTTCTATTATGAAAGATATTGTATCACAATATAATTTCTGAAAAGAAAATTGAAATTTGAAGTTTGAAGCTTTCCTTTGTCTTAAAAAATTTAAGGCAAGTTTAATAAATGCCGCCAACATAAAGTATACATAATGCTAATGCTATTTCATATCTAATTTATGTGGCATAACCATTTTCCTTGCAAGCAGAAAATTTCAAAGTTAGAAAAATGCAATTTTTCACAATTTTTCACGTTATTTTGGGTTTTTTCATAAAGATAGGCTACAAGTATCGACTCAAATTTACCAAAAATATAAAGTATAACATGTCACGAGAAAACAATCTCAGAATCAGCCGGATAGGTAGAAGCATCCCGAAGTTATTAATGGGTAAAGTGACACAGGTCATATTCCTGAAATTTGGTCCGGTCCTTAAGGCCATTTTGAGCTCCGTCCTTAAGGGGTTAAAGAGGTTGTCCAACATTTTTTTCTTATTGGAAATGTGAATAATATGTAATCTGTCCCTTTCTCTTAGTGGTTTTCTTTAACCTTTTTTCCCCTCTGTGTCCCCGGGCCTCCTCCTCTGTTGCTGCTTTTTGGATTTGTGTTTGTTTACATAAAGAACTTCCAGGTCACAGGGGTCAGCAGTGACATCACAGCTCTGCAAGCCTGTAGCTCCACCCCCTCCTTTCTGAATCTAGCTCCGCCCACTCTATCTATAGGCAGGAAATGTCTGTATTACTACAAGTGTCCTTTTGAGCAGCATGGTGGCTCAGTGTCTGCCAATTACTTATGTTATCAAATCAATTAGTTTTTTTCAAACTTTTATCTGTTGTAGGAATACAAACCCCAGCACACATGTACATGATAGGAGTTGTAGTCCTGGATTACATATACACTACAGTAGCCATCCTACAGGTGGGCGGGCGGCAATAGATTGATAGATGACATGGTGACTGCCATGAGGTGAAGTCTCCTCTCTCCTCTCCATATTACACCCAGCAGCAGCTCTGCCCTAACACTGTACATCCTTACACTACAATAGTAACAATATAGGGGAAGACTACAGACTGTAGGGCATCCATGTTGACTACTGCTAGGCCTTCACTTGCATCCATGTTGACTACTGCTGTGCCTGCCCTTGCCTCCATGTTGGCTACTGCTGGGCCTTAACTAGCATCCTTGTTGGCTACTGCTAGGCCTTCACTGGCATGCATGTTGACTACTGCTGTGCCTGCCATTGCCTCCATGTTGGCTACTGCTGGGCCTTAACTGGCATCCATGTTGACTACTGCTGTGCCTGCCCTTGCCTCCATATTGGCTACTGCTGGGTCTTAACTGGCATCCATGTTGACTACTGCTGGGCCTTCACTGGCATCCATGTTGGCTACTGCTTATCTTGCCTGGCCTCCATGTTGACTACTGTTGCTCCTGCCTGGCCTCCATGTTGGCTACTGTTGCTCCTGCCTTGCCTCCATGTTTGCTACTGTTGCTCCTCCTGGCCTCCACATTGGTTACTGCTGCTCCTGCTTGGCCTCCATGTTGGCTACTGCCTATCATGCCTGGCCTCCATGTTGGCTACTGCTGCTCCTGCCTGGCCTCCATGTTGGCTACTTCTGATCCTGCCTGTCCTCCATGCTGACTACTGTTGCTCCTGCTTGGCCTCCATGTTGGCTACTGTTGCTTCTTCCTGGCCTCCATGTTGGCTCCTGCTGCTCCTGCCTTGCCTCCATGTTGGTTACTGCTGATCCTGCCTGTCCTCCATGTTGACTACTGTTGCTCCTGCTTGGCCTCCATGTTGGCTACTGTTGCTCCCGCCTTGCCTTCATGTTGGCTACTGCTGATACTGCCTGGCCTCCACATTGGCTACTGCTGATCCTCCCTGGCCTCCATGTTGACTACTGTTGCTCCTGCCTGGCCTCCATGTTGGCTATTTTTGCTCCTGCCTGGCCTCCATGTTGGCTACTGCTGCTCCTGCCTTGCCTCCATGTTGGCTACTGCTGCTCCTGCCTGGCCTCCATGTTGGCTACTGCTGATACTGCCTGGCCTCCATCTTTACTACTGTTGCTCCTGCCTGGCCTCCATGTTGGCTACTGTTGCTTCTGCCCGGCTTCCATGTTGGCTACTGCTGCTCCTGCCCGGACTCCATGTTGGCTACTGCTAATCCTGCCTGGCCTCCATATTAACTACTGTTGGTCCTGCCTGGCCTCCATTTTGGCTGCTGTTGCTCCTGCCTGGCCTCCATGTTAACTACTGTTGCTCCTGCCTGGCCTCCATGTTGGCTACTGTTGTTCCTGCCTGGCCTCAATATTGGTTATTGTTGCTCCTGCCTGGCCTCCATGTTGGCTTCTGCTGCTCCTTCCTGGCCTCCATGTTGGTTACTGCTGATCCTGCCTGGCCTCCATGTTGACTACTAATGCTCTTGCCTTGCCTCCATGTTGGCTACTGTGGCTCCTGCCTGGCCTCCATGTTGGCTACTGCTGTTTCTTCCTGGCCTCCATGTTGACTACTTTTGCTCCTGCCTGGCCTCCATGTTATCTACTGTTGCTCTTGCCTGGCCTCCATGTTGGCTATTACTGATCCTGCCTGGCCTCCATGTTGACTACTGTTGATCCTGCCTTGCCTCCATGTTGGTTACTGTTGCTACTGCCTGGCCTCCATGTTGGCTACTGTTGCTCCTGCCTGGCCTCCATGTTGGCTACTGTTGCTCCTGCCTGGCCTCCATTTTGGCTACTGCCGATCCTGCCTGGCCTCCATGTTGATTACTGTTGCTCCTGCCTGGCCTCCATGTTGGCTACTGTTGCTCCTGCCTGGCCTCCATGTTGGCTACTGTCGCTCCTGCCTGGCCTCCATGTTGGCTACTGTTGCTCCTGCCTGGCCTCCATGTTGACTTCTGCTGCTCTTATATTGCCTCAAAAGACTATTGCTGGACCTCCACTGGCCTCCAATGACTACTGCTGCTCCTTCACTGCATTTGTGACCTTTTTCCTGCATAGACCCTGTAATGGTGAATTTCCTGCATAGACCCTGTAATGGTGAGTTTCCTGCATAGACCCTGTAATGGTGAATATTGAAGTTTAAAAAAAAGAAATTGACTTTGAGATATTGAAAAGATAATGATGTTACCGACATGTAGAGCCCTAAATTCAACCCAATACACTACCCCCGTATCATATAGATCAAACCATGCCGTTCTTAAATCCATTTGTCTTGGTGACCGTCAAGACACAGGTCAAGACCTGTGGAGGGCTCTGCACACTCAGACTGACCACTGACCTGGCACCAGGTAAGGTGGTGTGCGACAACGGGAGCAATCTCCTTGCGGCCTTTAAGATCGTCAGACTTACGCACGTGCCTTGTCTGGCACAGGTCATGAACCTGGTTGTGCAGAAATTTCTTAAGTGCTACCCTGGTGTTGACAGTCTCCTGAAGAAGGCTCGAGGTCTTAGCTCCCTCTTCTGACATTTGCACCCTGCTCCGGCATGACTAGCATTGTAGCAACGCGATCTGGGCCTCCCCGTCCACTGTCTCATCTGTGATTTTCCACGCTCCACATGCTCCAGCGGCTGTGGCAGCAGCGTAATGACATTTTGCAGTACGAAATGTCGCATGGCCTGAGTAGCAGTGATACGGGCCTCGGCGTATTCACTCATAGGGAGTGGAGACAGGTGAAAGATCTGTGCACCATCCTTGCCAGTTTTGAAGAGGCCACCAAAATGGTCAGTTGAGATGATGCCCTTATCAACTTCACCGTTCTGGTGATATTTTTACTGGAACAAGCGTTAGGCACTCTGCTGGAGCAGGTCTCAGCAGTGATGGAGGAGGGGGAGGAGGAGGACGAGGAGGAGGCAGACACGGAACCTTACTCACCGGAGGATGTAGAGGAGCCAACTGTTACACAGTTGTATAGGTCTCCTTTAGGCAATGTTTCAAGGTCGAGGGCGGGTGCAGGTCGGCAGTACAGCTCCCACAGTAAAGCACATGAGGATAGCCAGGCCTCTGGTGACGGTCAGGAGGAAGAAGTGAAGAGGGATGAGGAGGCAGGGGTGGACACCAGTGGTACTGATTTCCCTTCACTGATAAGAGGTTGGCACAGATTACTGGGGGAGGAAGAGGAAGAGGAGGAAGAGGAGGAAGAGGATGAAGATCCTGTTAGTGCCCCTCGACCCCGAGGCTTGGGAGATTCCGGTAGCATCTCACACATGAGTTCTTGGATGCTACATTACTTTCCACATGATTCATGCATCAAGGCAATACAAATTAACAGAAATTACTGGGTGGCAACCCTACTTGATCCACGTTACAAGACCAAAGTGAGCAATTATCTTCCACCCACAGAAATTGATAGTAGAATGCAGGATTTTGAGACAGTGCTCATTGACCTACTCGAGACATCTTTTGGGTCTTCACATTCTAATGTCATGGTGGAACAGCGTCAGCAACTCAGCAGCAGTAGAATCACAAGTAACAGCAGCAGGCAGTGTTGCAGAACCCTACTGGGTGACTTTTGGCATCAATTTTTACCACCTCACCAACGCCGGCAAGGCAGGGCTATGGTCCATGACTATCTGCATCTTAACATCGATGTTTTTAGACTTGGTCTTGACCCATTCAACTTCTGGGTGTCCAAACTGGATGAATGGCCTGAGCTTGCTTGACACGCCATAGAAGTGTTATCTTGCCCAGCAGCCAGTGTTATCTCGCAACGCACATTTAGCACAGCTGGCAGATTGATCCACTGACAATGTGCATCATTTGACATTTATAAAAATAAATCAAGCGTAGATCTCTGACCATTTTGTTGCCCCGGTTGCTGATGTCACTGACTAGTAAACTGTAGCATGTCTTCTTGAAAATGTGAAGTACACATTTCCACTACACTACATCTTATGTCTGTAGTTCCTATGCCTGCTGCTTCTAAAAATTGGATTCTACTGCTGCCCACAACTAGTGTTCCAAGTGTTACAGCTGAATGTATTTTTGAAAAATACACCTGTATGAGCTTGATGCGCACTGCATACACCTCTTTCTCCTCATCCTCTTTGTAGGCCTCCAAATGGTTATTTTTTTAAATGCCTCCATCTCTCCTGCCATGTTCTACTACCTAATTTAGTTGAACTGCAACCTCCGAACTCTTCCCTGCTGCGCTCTTTTCGCTGCCACCAATGGTACCAATTTTTCATGACTGGTAGTGATGAGCGAATAGTGAGATATTCGAATATTCGATATTCGTACGAATATCCCGCAAATATTCGAATATTCGATCAAATATTCGATCCCATTAAAGTCTATGGGAACAAGTATTCGATTAGTGAAAAACATCTACTTGACCATTTGGAGGGTAAAACCGGAAGCTGGGGGATTTGAACGCATATCGAATATTTATCGAATATTCGCGGGATATGCGTACGAATATTGAATATTCGAATATCTCACTATTCAATCGAATATCTATTCGATCGAACAGTATTCGCTCATCACTAATCGCCCATTTTTGTCAGTCTGCATTGCAGAATTTTTTTTTATTTTTAACTTAATCTGAACATCTGTTGGATTAATCAATCTTTGGTACAGAGGAGTTGGTGGTTTAATTTTTTTTTCTGAGTGGGCAAAAAGACCATTTTTGTCAGTCTGCATTGCAGAATTTTTTTTATTTTTAAATTAAAGTAGAAGTCCGGCCAAAATTATTTTTTTTATGTTATTACTTATGGAAAGTTATACAATTTTCTAATGTACATTAATTATGGGAAATGCTCATATACTTCTATTTCCCTTAATTTAGTGTACCAGAAAGTGTTAGATTTCTCTCAGAACCAGTGACGTCACGACGAAGGGTGTAATTCCTATGGAGTGTCCAGCAGGGGGCGCTCTCTATATAGAAGTCAATGAGTGCCATTGACTTTTATATATAGTGCGCCCCTGCTGGACACTCCATAGGAATTACAGTGTATGTAATGTAATGTTATGCACTGTACTTTTGTGACTTCATGAATACATTTATGGAATACTTTGGGGAGCAAGTGTCCTTGCTCCCCAAAGTATCCCATAAATGTATTCAATGAATACATTTGCTGGGCACCGAGCAGGGAGGGAGAGAGGTGCCATCTACCTCCCCCCTCCCTGCTTGGTGCTGGGAACATATACAAAGTACTACTCCCCCATTATCTGCAGATAATGGGGGAGTAGTACCTTTTGCTATCCCTATCACCGCCCGCGCCGCCGCCGCCACCGCCGCTCACACAGGGGCTGCTTTTCATGCCCCCCGCCGCTCCCCCTCCTCCTCCCGGCTTCAAACTTACTATCGCACCGCTGATTCCCCGCCGCCCGCGCCGCTCCTCACTATCCGGCCGGCCTCTTTCAAGCGGTATTAGGGAATTGTCTCCTTTACTTTCTCATAAGTTCATAAAGAAGTTCCAGACCAGACAATACTCTTTGCAAATGCTTTCTTAGTTGAATAAAGTCAGTACATTACATAAGATAATAAAGCTTTCACATCACCACAGTGCCAACTAGAATCAGCTCTTCACCCCAGAGCAACGGTGCTCATCAGCTCCTAGTGTCCATTGGAGACTCTCACAGTTGGAATAGTTGCACAGATACGAGGACTGTTGATCCTTGTCTTTCTCCACAGTAAGACCTCTAAACAATGGGTCTCTTTACTAACAGATTTGTCAGTGGGTCCTCCTTTAACCTTGTGGTGTGGACCTAGAAATAGACCATCGTTGGGTAATTCTCCAGCATAAGTAAGAACCCCCCTCTACCACAGTACCTATTATTGTACCTTGTGACAGCCTTGACCACTACTCCTGTTGTGTCTATTTAGTTATTTGTTTCTCCTATTTTGCTAGTGCTCCTGAGGATACTACACTGTATATATAGTGCACCAATGGTTGTTTTTTGTGTGTACATGTTGTATGGACCTTGTTTTTAAAGTATCATTAAAGGTTAACTATGCTCAAGAGAAGAATTCTTTCATATTGGTATTATTATCCGAAGGAATTGCACAAAATGCTCCCTTTTGTTGACCCAAGTTGTTAGAGGTGTGGCGTCGAGAGAGGGAGCTTAGAACACATTTGGTGGTCCTGCCAGGGGATTAGTAACTTCCGGAAGTAAATTTTTGTTATCTTGCTTTCTCAACACAGATCCCAGATTTTATAATTCACTGTTTTATAGGTGGGAATCAGGAGTATCAGAAGTAAAACACTCCCCTTCCTTATTCCTCTTACCCTTGTTTTCATCTATTTTCCTTGTATTTTTTCTGTCCTTTACCCTCCCTTATCTTCTCCCCCCCTCCCCTTTTTTTCTTCTCTGTCTTCTTCTCTTTCTCCCCCCTTTTTTTTTTTTCTTTTTTCCTTTTCTTCATTTGCTGATCTCTATGGAACACAAGTTAATGATATTGACAATAGTCTCAAGTTATTATAATGTATTGTACATTGGAGGTCTAATTCAGAGGTATAATTCTGTGCTCGAGTACTAAAATCTTATTTACAAAAAAAATACAGTAGGTGGGGAATAAGCTAAAGAAAGATTGTTACGCCTGAAAACATGCCAGTTATGGTATGCTTTTAACCTTTTGAGGACCAGGCCCAAAATGACCCAGTGGACCGCACAAATTTTCATTTTTGCATTTTTGTTTTTTTCCTCCTCACCTTCTAAGAGCTCTAGCACTCTCAGTTTTCTATCTACAAGCCATGTAAGTCTTTGTTTTCTACAGGAATAGTTGTACTTTGTAATGGCGTCTTTCATTTTACCATAACATGTATGATGGAACCCCCAAAATTATTATTTATGAAGATATAAATTGGTGAAATCGTAAAAAAGAATGCAATATGGTAACATTTGGGGGGTTCCTGTGCCTACGTAATGCACTATACGGTAAAAGCGATTATTGATAGCAATTATGGTATTGGTCATACCATTATTCTATGGGTCAGTCCGAACACCACCATATGCAGCTTTACGCAGATTTTCTAATCTTATATATATATTTTTTTTTATGAAATCCTTTTTTGCGATTAATTATTAATACAATGGGCTATTGTGACGCTTATAACGGTTTTATTTTTTCACCTACGGGGCTGTATGGGGACTAATTTTTTCCGCCATGATCTCTAGTTTTTATTAATACCATATTTGTGAAGATAAAACATTTTGATCACTTTTTATTAACTTTTTTTTTATATATAATGTAACAAAAAATTGGTAATCCTGGCACTTTTTTCGCTCTTTTCGTTTACGCTGTTCGCCGTTAGTGATGACTCTTGTTATATTTTAATAGATCGGACAATTAGGCACGCTACGGTATATTATTTGTTTAATTATTTTTATATGTTTTATTTATATAATGGAAAGGGGGGGGATTTTAACTTTTATTGGGGGAGGGGCTTTGGGGTAGTGTAATAATGATTTTAACTTTTTTTTATTTTACACATTTTAATTCCCTTTGGGGGACTTTTACATTCATTTATTACATTTTCACACTGATCGTTGCTATGCCATAGGCATAGCATTGATCAGTGTGATGGGTGATCTGCTCATTGAGCCTGCCTGTGCAGGCTCAGTGAGCAGATCACAAATCGGACCATGCGGAGGAAGGTGACAGACCTCTGGTGATCCGTTATCGCGATTAGGACCCCCGCAGGCACACTGCGGGGTCCAGATGGTTAAGTGACAGGGGACTCGACGTTTAAGGGGTTAGTCCACAAGAAAAAAAGACTGAAAAAATTGGACTGCACCTCACAAATGATGTAAATTGATAGAAATTTTATTATACATAAATGCCGGGAACAAACAAAAATAATAAAAACAATTAAAAAATACCACCAAACCACCGGCCCCGATACGGCCAGGTGGTGCCTAGACCACTGAAAAATGTATTAGATGATGGCCATACTCTTCATCAAGGAATGAATAAATAAATAAATAAATATATAGATAAATATATAAATAAATGTGTGAATAAATAGCTATATTGAAACAAATGAATATAAGTTTAAGGGGTTAGTGACACACTGCAGCACGATCGCTGCAGCCTGTCATTAACAGTAAGCTCTGGAGCGCGCTTCATAGGTCAGGACGTACCAGTACGCCCAGGGTCGTCTGGGCACAGACTTCCAGGGCGTACCGGTATGTCCTTAGTTGTCTGGGGGTTAACATAGAGAGGTCTGTTTCGTTTTTCTTACATAAGGGAGCATAGCAGCTGCTTTTGGCCCTAGCAGTCAAAAAAGCCCACCGCCACTGATCTGTAGCCTAGAGATGATGGTCAGATACTCAATTTTACTAAATTTATAGGAGGCAAACAAACAGAAAACAGACAGTGGAGATACACTGAAGTTTATGAAACCATTCACAATTTACAGACATTCATTGTAACGCTGCTGTTGTCTAGTTGACAGCTATAATAAAATACCTCTGAAAATCAATATTTCATCAACACACAGAATTGCTGGATAAATACAGTGCAGTAAAGGGATTAGTATGTAATGAAATATGGATAATAAAGATGGACATCTTTGGGTAGGGATGGTGAGCTGGGACTAACCTTATATATAGTTAATAATTAGGTGGGTGAGTTTCCTGACCTTTCCTATAACCACCAAGGGGTTTTACTCTAGGGTGCCCAATCTTTATGTTTTAGATTGTGTGCCCTGTTGTCCAAACTCATAGCTACCTAGAAAAAAAAAACAATTTCTGTTATCTGGATTATTCCTAATGCTGTGTATATTATTATTATTATTATTATTATTATTATTATTATTATTATTATTGTTGTTGTTGTTGTTGTTGTTGTTGTTGTTGTTGTTGTTATTATTATTATTATTATTATTATTATATTTTAAAGCTGTGCTGTGTATATAGGAGCATTTCCAGGAGGTCATGTGACAGCTGGTGAAGGGGGCTTATCTCTTTACAGTAACTGGGAGCTACCAAGGCAGCTCAGGTGTCTGCAAGATTAACCTTCTGGTGACTTTCAATTCACAGATAAATAGCTGACAGAAATCTTCTTTAACAGTCTAGATCAGCTCCAATATTGACAATGTAGAATCAATAAAGAGCGTCCAAACCATTGTGTTAAATTGGGGAGTAGATGTCATATTTAAAAAGTTATGTTTTAGCTTCTTACAAGACATTCTTTTTGTTTTATCAATTGTGTGTTATTGTATATTTTTTTTTCTTTTGTATGAAGATCAGTTGTGGAAGTTCAACCCTACCAGTTTGCAGATAGCTGCGTAACAGTTTCTCACATAGATTGGGACAGGATAAATACTTGGAAATCGTTCCCTGTTTGGCCACAAGATGTCACCCTTTCCCTGCATTTAAAGATTGTAGCTGCCAAACTGATTTGGTCAAAGCATACGATTAACCTATACTACATTAGTGTGCTGAGAAAAATGCTCAAAAGCAGGCTTAATTTACTTGGAGGCTCATGTTGAAATGTTCAGTACAGTACAATAGTAATGTTCACAGTTCGCAGGCCCCACAGATGCAGGTTTATAACAGCTTAAGAATGCCACTGCTCGACAGCTATACTGTCTTACAATTCTATAAATCATTCTTCACCAAAATGCTGTAGACATTCCAGATGCATATACATTAGAGATGAGCGAACTTGTTCACACAACCCGAATGCTCGGCATTTGACTCCCGGTGACGTACACTACCTGTGCCGGAGATGAAGATCGCCGTACCTCTCCCGGGCAGCCGAGCGTCTCATCAGCGTATAAGAAAATACAGTAACTATTAAAGCATGGGCCCTAGTTGTAACACCAAACACTGTCCATGAGATAGCATGGTGCAAAAAAAAAAAGGAACTTTGGGTTCCAAATTGCTGACACAGTTGGAAAGCTTTTAGAGCAAGGAGACACATGGTACTTTTTATATATCTGTCTGTGCTTTAATAATGTAGAAAAAGAAATTCCCTTTTGGTACAAAGTATCAAAGCTTTAGTGCTGACCCCACCAAACCGCTTGTACCTTCGGATAGCTGCTTTTAATCCAAGATCTGTCCTGCGGTCTGTTTGTCAGGTGATGCAGTTATTGTAATAAAAAAATACTTTTGAACTTAAAGCCCGTACCAAACGGGAGTGTCTGTGCCCTAACTTTGCACCACCCTTCTGTCCCTCCTCCCCACCCTCTTCATTATTAGGAATACCACTAAAACATTTTCTCCATGCTGAACATTGCTCAGGTCCTTAACAATCCAGCCCATGTGCCGGGCTGCCACAGGTGGGAAATAGGAGGCAATCTGCCTGGAGCATTCCTAGTGATGAAGAGGGTGGGGAGGAGGGACGGAGGGGTGGTGCAAAGTTAGGGCACAGATACTCCCGTTTGGCACGGGCTGCAAGTTTAAAAGTATTTTTTTTAGGACAATAACTGCATCACCTGCTGAACGGACTGCAGGACAGATCTTGGATTAAAAGCAGAAATCCGAAGGTACAAGTGGTTTGGGGGGGTCAGATTGTGGGTACAGAGTCACTTTAAATAGACAATCTGTGTATGGTAGTAAGGTCACTTATAGGACACCATTGGATCCTGCAGGCATCCTAAGTGGGAGGGTTCTTTTACAGAGGCAAATAATTATATACAGTGGTATATAATTTAAGAGTAACTTGGATTAAGAGCGTTTTGCAAGAAGAGCTTACAGTTTTTTTTTAAATTGCTTTGTTGCTTTGGTTTAAGAGCTCCCTGTACTTTGTACTTTGTGCTTTAAGTCCTGCTTCCAAATTTCAGTCCTGCGCTGTGCAAAGGGTAGGAGGTGTTACAGCTTTCGGCTCTAGAAAGTCTGTATATGAAAGGTAACATGAGTTTGTTTCACAGTATCAACTGTTTGGAACACAACTTTCAGCTGACAGATTTACTTTGAATCTTATAGAACCCCCATTTAGGCTGGAAACACACACAGCAGTTTTCTATTTTTTTTTTAAACTGCCAGTGTAGTTTTTGTGCCAAAAGCAGAAGTGGATCTAACAGAAAAGAGAATTACAAGTCCTCCCTTATATTTTCCATCAGATTTGAATCCACTTCTGGTTTTGGCACAATACCTGCAGTAGCAGTTTTTTTTTTTTTTTTTTTTTTTAACTGTTTCTGACATACAGAACACAACTTACTGTCCTATTCTTAAAAATAAAAATATATAATATTTAATATTTGCACACATGTAGACAGGACGTAGAACTAATCTAAAAGTGTAAATTTATATTTTATAGTTACTGTGCTCCCACTACTACAAAAATTTACATGACTTTTATGACCACTTTTTTTTGTCGACATGAAAACAGTTTAACAATATAGGGCACAATATATATTATTCACAATCTAAACCCTTAAAATGTATTACAATCTCTAAAAGGAAGGAAAGTAGATTAATAGCTGCCTGTCATAAAGATGCAAAGCAATTCTCTTAGTAGATTTGCTGGACTGTAACCAACCATTTGTGGTTTAAATGTAATTTAAATTGGAACAGCATCACATACAGCCACAAAAGGTTTACATTAAAGGGGTAGTGCGGCGGTAAACAATTATTCACAGAATAACACACATTACAAAGTTATACAACTTTGTAATGTATGTTATGTCTGTGAATGGCCCCCTTCCCTGTGTCCCACCACCCCCACCCGTGTACCCGGAAGTGTGGTGCGCTAAACATACCTGTCACATGCCGACTCGTTTCCGATCTTCAATCAGCGATGTCTGTGAATAATTGTTTACCGCCGCACTACCCCTTTAAACTCTTATCATGTTGCATGTGATGTTAATGTGACTATATTAAATAAAAGGACATAAAGAAAAATGAATTTATGGCATTATTCTTTTTACTGACATAATATTTATACATATCTATGCATTGCTGAACCCTATTAGAGGATACAATGACATAAAGTTCTCTGCAATGTTATAACTATTTTTTGTGAGATCCACATTTGGACTGAACATTTTTTGTATAAATAATCTGGAAGATAAATGGCTGATTTTTTTTTATGGAAATGTTTTTTTTTTTTTTTAAATATATTTGTTTTATTGTAGAAAATTAGCCCGAACAGTTGTATATATTAGTCAATTAGATCTAACTCGATTAAGTCTCAAGTTATTTTCCTATTTATTTTCATACATGACATACATGCTATACATGTTTCACTTAGGCTACATTCAAACACCCTAGTGCAGCCTGCAATCATGGCCCGCACTACGAATATGCATCTGTAGTGCTCCATGCTTCACGGAGCACTACATTGCCGCTTTGTTAGCACAGCGATCCGGGCCGCAGAATGGCACCATTTAATAACATTAGTCCCATGTTCTGTCTGCTATTGCATGCCCGCCATTGCGGACAGAACAATGGATATGTGAATGTAGCCTAGTTACAAATGCTTTAAATACAGATAAGCATATTTAAACTTGAAATCTTTAAATAGTAAACATATAAATATTCAACAAACATACCATATAGCAAAATAAATAATAAACCACCAGAAAAAAATGAATAAAATAAATTTCTCTTCATCCTAGAGAAAACATTTCCTTGTAACTGCAAAAATATAACTTTCAGTAATAGTTGTGACTTTTGCACATTATGTATAATGTTTTATTGTCTAATAAAGGCTGACTGTGCAATAATATAGCAGCCAATCATCTGTTGTGTTGACATGATTTTTTGCTGCTGTTACTTCTTTGAAATGTAAGAGCTTTATTTCAACATTGAATGTGCGGAGACAGAAATACACTTCATAAATCTTAACATGTATTTCTCTACTCTGGATTGATTGAATTTTCCATGTATTATATTCATTGATTTATTGACTACACCCTGCAATCCATCAGTCCTTTATATCGTAGAAGTGCTCTAATACATCTACATGCAAATTATGATAATACCAAAAGAATATTTTTTCATGTATTCTGGATTTTCATTAAATTAATGATATTAGAGTAACTGTATTGGCAAAACATAGTGGTGCTGTACACACAGTCAACTCTATGGATAATGTACATTTTTGTGTAAATTTATTTTCTTACATATTAAAGGGGTCATCTAGCAAAAATCTTTTTCTTTCAAATAAACTGGTTTCTAATAGATTTCTAATTTACCTCTATTTAAAAATCTCAAGCCTTTCCATACTTATCTACTGCTGTATGTCCTGCAGGAAATGTTGTTTTCTTTTCAATCTGACACAGTGCTCTCTGCTGACATCTCTGGCTGAGACAGAAACTGTCCAGAGCAGCAGCAAATTCCCATAAAAAAACTCTTCTGCTCTGGACAGTTCCTGTCTGGGACAGAGATGTCAGCAGAGAGCACAGTGTCAGACTTAAAAGAAAACATTTCCTGCAGCAGCTGAAAAGTATGGGAAGACTTGAGCTTTTTAAAAAGAAGTTAATTAAGTAAATTACAAATCTTTTTAACTTTTTCTAAACCAGTTGATTTAAAAAAATTTTTTTGGGGGGTTGGATAACCCCTTTAAGGAAGCGCCTCTTTATTTGTACTCATATATTGCTTTATTTTGTCATGTGTAATGTATGTTGTTTCAATTAGTCTGCACTTGATTTGACTTATTAGATGAGTTTCTTCCTGTTGGACCTGGAAGCAAAATGTTGCAACCAACTGTTCTGAATCATATGGAAATTGTCTTTTATCTTCTATTAACCATGTAAGCACACAGATTTGCTCCATTTCCCCCCCCCCCCCCCCCCCCCCCCCCCCCCCTCTTCCATTTCTGTTCCATTAACATTGTTCACTAACCATTAATATTCTACATTTACTTTATGCACTGGGAGCGCTCCTAGAATCTAAGTATTCCATGTAGTCTATCTATCTGTGGTCTATCTATCTAAGTATTCCATGTGGTGTGTCTATGGCAGCAGATGCCACTGTATGGCAGGCACCAGAGGAACATATTAAACATGTATGTCAGAACTTAGGAGCTTCTTCTGAGGAATGAGCCTTATAGACTTGTGTAGGTCACTCCCAGAGACAGATAACTTTACCAACGACACAAGGGGATAGCACTGTCAACCCATATATTGAGTTGAAGAGCAAACAGCTCAGGGATTTCAATAACATTGCTAGAAGGAAACAATCTTATAAAATGTTCATGCAACTTTTAACATACACAATTTAGACTTGGTCATTCATAGAATGAAATAGCTCTGATAGTGCTTTGCAGTACAAGTAGTGCACCAAATGATAAATGTATTTATTTTAATGGTCATATTTCAGGCTATGTGTGTATGCGCTCTTTCGTGTGACCGCTAATTCTATCCGTAACTGCTGATTCACAGTTACAGTCAGAAAGTGGACCCAATCATTTTTAGGGCCCTATAAACACATCTGTATGTGCTAGGGATGTGTGTATGTTGAGGCCAGTGCCACCAAAAATACTCGCAAGCCGTAAAACAGCCCACATTTGTAGGATCCCATGCCTTGAATGCAGGGATCTGTGCCTTCACACAGGCTGCCAACAGCTGCGGATGCAAATCTGCAGACCCACCCATAGTGGTAGGTTTGTGTCGGATGTGTGAATAAGGCCTAGGTAAGGAGTAACACTATTTCTGGCATTAAAGGAGAAGTCCGGCCAAAATTAATTTTTGATATGTTATGACTTGCGGAAAGTTATACAAATTTCTAATGTACATTAATTATGGGAAATGCACATATAGGACTATTTCCCTTAATTTAGTAGATCAGGAAGTGTTTCAGATTCTTTCAGATACAGTGACGTCACAAAGAAAGGTGTAATTCCTATGGAGTGTCCAGCAGGGGGTGCTCTATATGTAGAAGTCTATGGGACTTTTTTGTTTCTATGGATTTCTATGTAAAGTAATGTAATGTAGTGTACCGAATGCTTTATTGAATGAATGCACCTATGGAATACTTTAGGGAGCAAGTGTCCTTGCTCCCCAAAGTATTGCATAAATGTATTCAATCAGTAAATTAGGTTTATCACAGTAATCCCGCCGATCCGCCGCACTCCTGCCGATCCGCCGATCCGCCGCACTCCCGCCACCCGACATTGTAGGAGCAGGTGATGGGAGTCTAGCTGGGTTATGGCTGTCACTTGCCGGGATACCTTCCCCCTATACCACTGCTGACTCCCTGCCTGGCCGCCGCTCTCTGCTCTCATATATCGGCTAGCGATGCATCCTGGTGTTCGCGCTGACCGTCCTCTCCCACACGTGCTGGTCAGGAGTGCGGCGGATCGGCGGGAGTGCGGCGGATCGGCGGGAGTGCGGCGGATCGGCAGGAGTGTGGCGGATCAGCGGGCTTACTGTGATAAACCCAATGTACTAATTGAATACATTTATGCAATACTTTGGGGAGCAAGGACACTTGCTCCCCAAAGTATTCCATAGATGTATTTAGTAAATAAAGCATACGGTACACTACATTACATTACTTTACATAGAAATCCATAGAAAGAATAAAGTCCCATAGACTTCTACATATAGAGCGCCCCCTGCTGGACACTCCATAGGAATTACACCTTTCGTCGTGACGTCACTGTATCTGAGAGAATTCTAACACTTTCTGATCTACTATATTAAGGGAAATAGCCCTATATGTGCATTTCCCATAATTAATGTACATTAGAAATTTGTATAACTTTCCGTAAGTATAACATATATAACATAATAACATATCAAAAATTAATTTTAGCCGGCCTTCTCCTTTAAATCACTTACACTTGTTTGTTTCTCAATTGTCCCTAAGTTAGTTGGTGGGTACAAGCTGTTATGATGTTTTCCTTAAACCGAAGAAAATCCTGCTGCCTCTTTATAGCACACCTCCAGCATAACGAACAATATAAAGTGGTACCTTGGTTTAAGAGTAACTTGGATTAACATAGTAACATAGTAAATAAGGTTGAAAGAAGACAAGAGTCCATCAGGTTCAATCTAGGGAAATCCTACTGTGTTAATCCGGGGGAAAGCAAAAACCCTTATGAGGCAGATGACAATTGCCCCATCACAGGGAGAAAATTCCTTCCCGACTCCAATGGCAATCATAATATTCCCTAGATCAACGTATCACTGGAAATCTAATGCCCATAACTTGTAATATTATATTTTTCAAGAAAAGTATCCAGGCCTCCCTTGAGCTTATTTAGCCCCTTCAAGACTAAGCCTATTTGGGCCTTAATGACCAGGCTCATTTTTCAAAATCTGACCTGTCTCACTTTATGCGCTCATAGCTCAGTGATGCTAGCGATTCTGAGACTGTTTTTTCGTCACATATGGCACTTTATATTAGTGGCAAAATTTGGTCACTACTTTGTGTGTTTTTTGTGAAAAACATCAAAATATCATGAAAAATTAAAAAAATTAGCATTTTATGAACTTTGAAATTCTCTGCTTCTAAAAAAAGAAAGTCGTAGCACATAAATTAGTTACTAAGTCACATTACCAATATGTCCTCTTTATTCTGGCTTCATTTCATAAACATATTTTAGGGTGTTACGGGGCTTAGAAATTTATCAGCAAATTACCACATTTTCGCGAAAGTTTCCAAAACTGATTTTTTTTAGGGACCAGTTCTTTTTTTAAGTTGATTTAGGAGGCTTTTATACTGGAAACCCCCATAAGTGACCCCATTTTGGAAACTACATACCTTAAAGAATTAATCTAGGGGTATAATGAGCATTTTAACCCTACAGGGGCTGGAGCAAAGTATTCACCATTAGGCCGTAAAAAAATGGAAAATTAAAATTTTCCAATAATATATACATTTAGATTAAAGTTTCTCATTTTAAAAAGGAACATGATAGAAAAAGCACCCCAAAATTTGTAACGCAGGTTCTCATGAGTACAACGGTACCCCATATGTGGGCATAAACCACTGCATGGGCACAGAAGGAAGGGAGCGCCAATTAGCTTTTTCAATGCAGATTTTGCTGTAGAAGTTTCTGAGCGCCAGGTGCGTTTGCAGAGCCGCTGTAGTGTCAGCGGAGTAAAATCTCTCCGTAAGTCACCCCATTTTGGAAAGTACACCCCTCAGAGAATTCATCTTGGGGTAAGATGAGCATTTTGACCCCACAGGTATTAGAGGAAAGTATTCAAAATTAGACAGTAAAAATTAAAAACTCGAATTTTTCCAATAATATGTTCGTTTTAGTTTGAAATTTCTCAATTTCACAAGGAACAAGAAAAAAAAAGTACCCCAAAATCTGTAACGCAGGTTCTCCTGAGTAGAACGGTACCCCATATGTGGGCATAAATCACTGTATGGGCACACAGCTGGGCTCAGAAGGAAGGGAGCGCCAATTAGCCTTTTCAATGCAGATTTTGCTAAAGAAGTTTCTGAGCGCCAGGTGCGTTTGCAGAGCCCCTGTAGTACCAGCGGAGTAAAATCTCCCCATAAGTCACCCCATTTTGGAAAGTGCACCCCTCAGAGAATTTATCTTGGGGTGTAATGACCATTTTGACCCCACAGGTATTAGAGGAAAGTATTCAAAAGTAGACAGTAAAAATGAAAAACTCAAATTTTTCCAATAATATGTTCGTTTAGTTTGAAATTTCTCAATTTTACGAGAAACAAGAGAAGAAAATTACCCCAAAATTTATAACGCAGGTTCTCCTGAGTAGAACAGTACATCATATGTGGGTATAAACCACTGTATGGGCACACAGCAGGGCTCAGAAGGGAAGGAGCGCCAATTAGCTTTTTCAATGCAGATTTTGCTGTAGAAGTTTCTGAGCGCCAGGTGCGTTTGCAGAGCCCCTGTAGTGCCAGCGGAGTAAAATCTCCCCATAAGTCACCCCGTTTAGGAAAGTGCACCCCTCAGAGAATTCATTTTGGGGTGTGGTGATCATTTTGACCCCACAGCTATTAGAGGAAAGTATTCAAAAGTAGACAGTAAAAATAAAAAACACAAATTTTTCCAATAATATATTCCTTTAGTTTGAAATTTCTCAATTTATTGAGGAGCAGGAGAGAAAGTTGCAGAGCCCCTGTAGTGCCAGCGGAGTGACCCCCCCCATAAGACACCCCATTTTGGAAAGTGCACCCCTCAAAGAATTCATCTTGGGGTAGGATGAGCATTTTGACCCCACAGGTATTGGAGGAAAGTATTCAAAATTGGCCAGTAAAAATGAAAAACTCGAATTTTTCCAATAATATGTTCAGTTAGTTTGAAATTTCAAAATTTCACAAGGAACAGGAGAAAAAAGGTACCCCGAAATCTGTAACGCAGGTTCTCCTGAGTAGAACAGTACCCCATATGTGGGCATAAACCACTGTATGGGCACACAGCAGGGCTCAGAAGGGAAGGAGCGCCAATTTGCTGGAGCAAAACCGCAGCTAGTAATAGTTATTAGAATAGCGCAGTTACTAAAATACAATAAAGAAAATGAGATTACAGGTAACTTGGGGTGGTTACGGACAGTCTGGGGTGGTTCCGGGTAATCTGGAGGTGGTTACAGGCAACCTGCTGTGGTTACGGGTAATCTGGGGTGGATACGGACAACCTGGGGTGGTTACGGTGAACATGCGGTGGTTACGGGTAATCTGGGGTGGATACGGACAACCTGGGTGGTTACGGTCAACATGGGGTAGTCATAGGCAACCTGGGGTGGTTACGGGCAACGTGGCATGCATACGGACAACCTGCTGTGGTTACAGACAACCTGCTGTGGTTACAGACAATCTGGGGTGGATATGGTCAACATGGGGTGGTCACAGGCAACCTGGGGTGGTTACGGGCAACGTGGGGTGGATACGGACAACCTGCTGTGGTTACAGACAACCTGGGGTGGTTACGGGCAACGTGGGGTGGATACGGACAACCTGCTGTGGTTACAGACAACCTGGGGTGGTTTCAGGCAACCTGGGGTGGTTACAGGCAACGTGGCGTGGATACGGACAACCTGCTGTGGTTACAGACAACCTGCTGTGGTTACAGGCAACCTGGGGTGGTTACAGGCAACCTGACATGGATACGGACAACCTGGGGTGGTTACAGGCAACCTGGGGTGGTTACAGGCAACCTGGGGTGGTTACAGGCAACCTGACAAGGATACGGACAACCGGCTGTGGTTACAGACAACCTGGGGTGGTCACAGGCAACCTGACGTGGATACGGACGTGGATACGACTTGGGGGACGGACCCTGACACTTTTTATCCCCTGTCACCAATCATTGATGGTGACAGGGGATAAAAAGTGCATCCCTGCACTGTGAACAGGCGATCGGCGGTATATAGTATATACCGCCGATCGCCTGTTCCGGGACCCCACAGGGGGGTCCCCGATCACTGCCCCATGCTCTCATGGGGTTTTAATTTATTTTTACATTTCCATCGCTGTGAACAGATATACTCATGTTCACAGCGATGGCGGCGGCCATCTTGGATCCGATGGCCGCCGGGGGAGGGGGGTTAGTGACTGGCTACTAGGAGGGGGGGGCTGATCTGGGGTCTGATTCACTTATTTCATCTCCCCCCACTGTGGATTCACGGTGGGGGGAGATGAAAAGCACTGCAGCGCCGGCCCATTAGTGACCGCCGTATCGGAGGTCACTTAGGGGTTAACTGCCGGGATCCGGGCTCGGCGCGGATCTCGGCAGTTGCGGCAGGTGCCCGGCTATCACTTACAGCCGGGCCCCACCGGGGATGACAGGAGTGCATCCCGTGGACGTACCGGCACGTCCATCTGCAGGAACTGTATGCAGATTTGGACGTGCCGGTACGTCCATATGCGGCAAGGGGTTAATGAATCGGCCATGACAACATCATGTGACAGAGAGTTTCACAGCCTTACATCTCGTACAGTAAAGAACCTACGTCGATGCTGATAGTGAAATCTTCCTTCCTCAAGACGTAGAGGATGCCCCCTTGTGATGGTTACAAACCTAGGAGTACAAAGATCTCTGTACTATCAAATGCCTTTGAAAAGTCCAGGTATGCAACATCCACAGCCTCCCCCAGGTACAGTCTGTAACTCTTCATAGAAGCCGATCAGATTACTTTGACAGGAATGATCTCTCATAAATCCATGTTGATGCTGCGTTGTAAGATTATTTTCATTAAGATACTCCAGTATAGCATCTCTTACAAACCCCTCAAATATTTACCCACTATAGATGTTAGACTTATGGGCCTATAGTTTCCAGGATCACTCTTTAACCCCTTCTTGAATATTGGTACAACATTAGCTATGCGCCAGTCCTGTGGAACAATCCCTGTCATTATAGAATTTTTAAATATTTGGAATAAGGGTCTGTCTAACACAGAACTTAATTCTTGCAAAACTCTAGGGTGGATACCGGTGACTTATGGATGTTAATGTTTTTAAGGCGTCGCCCCATTTCTTGTTGTGTTAGGCAGGTGAGATTTGTGGGAAGATTTACATTATCTCTAGTCATGTTGTCTGTTATGGGATTCTCCTCTGTGAATACAGTAGAGAATAATGTATTTTGTAAATTGTTCTTTTGCTTTTCCGCAGCGTTTTGGTTTAAGAGCTCACAGTTTTTCAAAATTGTGACTTTGTTTAAGAGCATTGCTTTGGTTTAAGAGCTCCCTGTACTGGGTGGGAGCAGCATTGGGGAGGAGCATGGCCTGCATAGCTGGGTCTACAGCGCTTTCCTCTTACCCAGGAAGTCTCCCTCACCTTCTAAATCATAGCAGATCCACTTCAGGCTGGGGCTTACAGCAGGGGACAGGACTGTGGAGGTAATCTCTTCATAGCTGTAACCTCTCTCTCCCCGGACAGAAAGTGCTGCATGTATGTGGCCACAGATGCCCTGGCTCATTCCTTCATGTTCCCTGCAGTCTCTGTCAGCTCTTGTGTTTCCCATCCTCGCCATTATGGGTATCTGCAGTTCCATCCTGTATCTACAAACAGCTGATGTGTTTTTCAGGTTTATGCACTTGCTATCTATTATACTCCACATGCTGATTGCTATACTCTACATTAAATTATAATCCATATAATAAAAATGAAAGTCTGTCTGTCTGTCTGTCCCATATAGACTTCCAAACTCCTAAACCGTTTGACCCCAAATTTGGCACACAGATACATTGGGAAGGTTAGAGCGAAGGTACAGTCCCCACCAAATGTACAGGAGGGGAAAGGGATGGGAAAGAGCGGTGCCCCATAAAAATGAATGTGAAAATCTCCACACTGAACACACAGGTGACATAATTAGCTGCAGCTGCCCAGAGGAAACGGCAGTTGGGAGCCTTAGCAACCAATAGGATTACTACTTTCATTTTCACAGGGAGCTGTGGTTGCTAGGGCAGCAGCCTCACAACAGATCCACAGAAATAAATGGTAGACCCCCTACTCCATCTATACAGTACATGTATACAGGGCCCCCTACTCCATCTATACAGTACATGTATACAGGACCCCCTACTCCATCTATACAGTACATGTATACAGGGAAGTATTACCAGCTGCTGCTGACCTAAGTACTAAACCTGAAGATGCCCCATCCTCACTCACCAATTAGTATCAGGATAGGTAGATTGATAGATAATAGCTCCAGGTGTCACATTTAACACCGCCAGACTAGACCTGACCAATGCTGCCACACTGTGACTGGATAACACTCTCATACCAGACGGGACCAATACCACATACTGTGGCTGGATAACACCGCCACACCAGACCTGACCAATGCCGCCACACTGTGACTAGATAACACTGTCATACCAGACATGACCAATACCGCCATATTGTGACTGGATAACACTGCCATACCAGACCTGACCAATACCGCCACACTGTGACTGGATAACACCGTTATACCAGACCTGATAAATACCGCCATACTGTCACTGGATAACACTGTCATACCAGACCTGACCAATACCACCCTACTGTGACTGGATAACACTGTTAGACCTGACCAATACCGCCATACTGTGACTGGATAACACTGTCATACCAGACCTGACCAATACCGCCACACTGTGACTGGATACCACTGCTATACCACACCTGACCAATACTGCCATACCCCCCTCGAAAAGACACCAGATTTTCTGGCAACTCTGAACGGGAGGTGGGAGACTAGAAAAATAAAAAATAATAAAGTTCTTTCCTTCCCCCTGCTCCCTGGTACTGCCCCTCTGCAAGGTGCTGCCCTAGGCACCAGACCATTTGTGCCTAATGGTAAATATGACCCTGCAGGTATACAGGACACTGCAGGTATACAGGACTCCAAAACTATACACTACAGGTTCACGGGACCTCCACCAACTATAAACCATAGGTATACAGGACCCTCAAACTATACACTACAGGTATACAGGACCCCCAAACTATATACTACAGGTATACAAGACCTCCACCAACTATACACTACAGGTATCCAGGACCCTCAAACTATAAACTACAGGTATACAAGACCTCCTCCAACTATACATTACAGGTATAAAGCACCTTCACCAACTATATACTACAGGTATACAGGACGCCCAAACTATACAGTACAGGTATACAGGACCTTCACCAACTATACACTGCAGGTATACAGGACTTCCCAAACTATTTAGTACAGGTATAAAGCCCCCCCTCAACTATACACTACTGGTATACAGGACCTCCCTCAACTATAAACTCCAGGTATACAGCCCCCCCCCACTACACACTACAGGTATACAGGACCCCCCCCCCAACTATACACTATAGGTATGCAGCGCCCACCACCAACTATACACTACAGATATACGGGACCCCTAAAAACTATACACTTTAGGTATACAGAACCCCTCCAACTATGCACTACAGGTATACACTAATTCCACTGATTAACTCAGATGAAACAATACCTTTTAGAACCATTTGCGTTAAGCACCATTTGCAATTACAATAAACAAGGCCCAAGGCCGATCACTGCAGGTGGCGGCATAAATCTGGATTCTGCATGTTTCCTACATGGACAATTGTATGTTGCTGCTCCAGAGTTGTATCAGTTAAAAATCTTTATGTCTATGCACCTGGCAATAGCACGGCCAATATTGTATATAACCAGGCTCTGTATAATACTGCCAATGTTATATATAACCAGGCTCAGCATAACACTGCCAATGTTGCATATAACCAAACTGTATATAACACTGCCAATGTTGTATATAACCAAGCTCTGTATACAGTCTGATCACATGACATCTCAGCTTGGCTTTTAGGTATTTAGCATGTTTAAAGTTTTTAGTTTATTGCTAATGTGCATAAGCTACAAATTTACATAAACAGAGCAGAACTGTCGGGTATGAAGGGCTACTGGCGATTTCCCCTTAAACAAAAAAAAACAAAGACATAGATTGGCCTCTCGGGTACCTTAAAACAAATCTAATTTACACACTGACACTTTGTACCCGGGCAGCGCCGGGTACATTTTTTTTTTCTTCATATATCCAGCTGTTTCATCTGTTCTACATGTTATTCAGAATTTTAAAAAATCATTATTATGGGGGGGGGGGGGGGCAATTGTCTGCATTTTAGTGATTTCTTATGGGAAGTTTTTGGTTTAAGAGTGGATTTGGATTACAGCACAGTCCTGGAACGAATTATATATATATATATACACACACACACACACACACACACGTAAATTTTAAGCTTCAGCCATGTATATGTGTCTAGGCGTCTCTTTCTCTGTCTCTTCCACTTACCTTATTCCTCAGTGAGGGGGTTGATAAATGAAGAAAAATGCATTTTTCTGCAACATGATTATGAAATGAGCCATTTTAACATACTGTATGTGTATCAGTGCTCTCTGTTAATAAGATATATCTCTTCTGGAGAGAAATCTTCCTGGTGCTGAATGGACAATATGTACTGTAGTTTACCATACACATGAGGGGGCATATATAAAATAAGCTATACGGAAAGCACATTTACAACAAAAAAGGAAATCAAGCTTTCCCATGATATGACAACAATATGATGCTACATTTAATGAGAATCTGTAGGCAACAAGGCCCCCCCCCAAAAAAAACAAACAAAAAAAAAAAAACAGATGTAACCGCTGTGCTGCCAGCGCGTCAATCCATGTCCTTTCCCAATGTCTGTTTGTCTCCTGGTACAGGTATTTGTGTAAAAAAGATCTGTTATTCTAAAGATGCAGGTAGCATCTGTACCCAGCCAATAGCATCTGTACCCAGCACCTCTCTTCTTTTTCTTTTTCCTTTTTAGCCATGACATTGGCATGGATTACCTTCAGCTACCGATGAAAACAGAGGCGACGCAGGCCTAAAGCACAAATGAAATGGAATAAAAGATCTTTTAAAGCAAATACACCAAATACACCAGCAGGTAAGTGGACCAGCAGATTGGCAGGGGTTGTCAGTGCCTACAGATTTACTTTAATTTTACTAGAGGTAAAAACTATAACACATTCTCAAAAGTGCTTTAGTACAAAAAGGAAAAAGAAACAAACAAACAAAAAAACAACAGGACAGTGATTCAATAGTGTTCAGTATGCAAGATCAATTATTTTAATCTCACTTGGCTCAGATACAGATTGGAACATCTTTGTTTATCTCCAGTAACTCAGTTGATACATGGGGATACTAACAACATTTTCCTGGCCTTTTGTTAGGGCATATTATGTTTGTTGTACAGGTTTCTATGATTTTTATTGCCTCTGACAAAATGCAGATATTGTTCTTCCTAAAATAAGTGTAAAACTTCCCACATGTCCTTTATTTAATATAGACTATGCATTGCCTTAAAGCATTAGAATAATCTGTAGCAGCGAGGACATAGCACTTGGCATGATTTGCAGTAATGTCATTTTATTGCTGGCATCAGCAGGGAATGTAATAGAAGAAGTTGTCTATACCATAGGGAACGAAGCAATTAAAATATCAAATCAATTGCTTAGGTTCCATAGTGCTTGTAATATATTATTCTTATCACTTCCCTAGTAGTAAGATGTTGTACTGCCATATGCTTCTTTGTTTCATTTAAGAGTTATTACTTCACAAACAAATCAAGACAAAGGAGTCTAAGCTTTAACAAGGCATTATAAGAAAGCCATAAAATGTATTTGACTTCCACATCCTCACCTTTTCTTTTGAAGTAATGCAACCCTCTGGCTAGCCGCAGTTTGAGAAACAGACATTAAGAATCTATTGGGATTCGTGTTCTAATTGAATATGAACATGTTGAGATGTTTACGTTTAGTTTAGTTTAGGCATTTATGTGTAATTTCCTGCTTGAAGTGCATATGAAGTGTGACAATTATTTTATTCTACTAGTATATACGTATCATATAGCAAGTAGATATATAAAGACATCACTGCCATTCGACTGGGTATCTATTGGAAAGCTAGCCAGACATTCCCTCTTCTTTTGTTTCAGACCCCGTTTTTTACCATGGTCCTGAGGGATCAGTCCACAGCTTTTCTACTCACGTGGTATTAAAGTTGCTAGAAAGAAGAGCCCAAAGATTATGTCAACACTGATGGCCTACAGTATTTAAAGGTACATCATACTGCAGGCCTTACCTGCCGATTATACTGGGTCTTGTTACTTTTGTTATTCTTGCTCCTTATGATTCCTAATTGACTTAAATCCTGACCTCAGCCTTGATCCTGGATATTGCCTCTCCCTCACCCTAGGCTATTCCTGACAGTTTTGGCTTATAGGCTTGTTCTCTGACTACATTACTACAATTCTAAGATGGAAGGATCCTCAGGTTGTAATCCCCAGAATAATGTCCATAGGTCAGGGAGTAAATTAGACTTTGCATCCTGGTCTAGCCAGCTCCAACTCTATTACAACCTAATTCCCATCTCTGATATGTGATCATAACATGCACAGACTGGGGCTCCTTTCCCCAAATTCAATTTTAATGGCTTTATTGCAGTTTTAATGTTTTGCCTAAAAAAATGATTTATAACACTCACCTATGAAATATCTGCTTGTACTGGTCAAAACAGTCCCAAGGAGGCTAATAGAGTAAAAGAAATGTCAGAAGTAGACAAATAATAGACTAATGTGGAGTCCCTGACCCGTCTACATTACCTATAGTCATATCTTAGCATTTTCTATCTAATAAGACTCTAACTAGATGCATTACAGCTCATGACAACTAGAGGGTTTTCAGGGGTGCTGTTTTCGCTGTTTTCCCGAAAATAAGACAGTGTCTCACTTTTCCCCCCTCAAAAACAGACACTATGGGGGAGATTTATCAAATGGTGTAAAATTTATACTGGTGTAAACTGTCCATAGCAACCAATTACAGCTTGGCTTTTATTTCACCAGAGCTGGAAGCTGAGCTGTGATTGGTTGCTGTGGGCAGGTTTTACCAGTCTAAATTTTACACCCTTTGATAAATCTCCCCCTATATCTTATTTTCAGGCTATGTCTTATTTCTCTTCCGGCCGGGAGGGACGAAATAAGACATTCTCTCCAGACCTCCCCGGAATACTCACCCTGGGACCAAGAGCACATCAGCAGCGGGGCGTGCCCGCAGGACGTGCCAGCGGAATGTGCGTTAGGCGTGCGGGACATGAGTCAAGCCTGCAGCGTGACGTGCGACTAGGACGCGGGGGCCATAGACCTGTATGCCTGTCACATCGGCTGTGAAGGTCCACAAGAGGATTAGGTGAGTCCTGAGTAGCGGTGGGTGGCAATGGGCAGCCTTACTTTCGGGGGGGGGGGGATTACATTCGGGGGGTGCCCTAGTTTAGAGTAGAGGGTCCCTTATTTTCAGGGGCATGCCTTACTTTAGGCTAGTTCATGGAGTAGTTGGGGTGTCTTATTTTAGGAGGGTGTGCTAGCATTTCATTCTGGTATAGTCATGGTGCTGCTGCTAAAAATGCAAATTACATTTTACAGAGATTTAATAAAGACATGTTTTATATGTATTTTCAGGTAGAAATGTTATTTCATTAACACTTTGAATAATATGCACTTTTGCACCTCCACCATTCTCTTAAATACTATGATCTTTAATCGCCTCATTCAGTGGTAAAAGTAACTGTTGTGTTAGACTCCTAAGGCTGCGTTTACACACACAGATAATTGACCAATTTATCTGACAGATCTTTGAAACCAAAGCCAGGAACAGACTATAAACAGAGAACAGGTCATAAAGGAAAGATTGAGATTTCTCCACTTTTCCAATCCCCATTCCTAGCTTTGGCTTCAAAAATTTGTTTTGTGTGTGTAAACGATTCAGGGAGCACACAAGAACCCCCTTGCCATACTAACAATGACACTCGCCTTACTAATATCTCTGCTCCATCATAGAGTGAGCTGTACATCCATACAGTTATAGCTGCACCATGCTCTTTATCCCCTTGCTGCGCTCATGTCTAGGACCAAAGATGAGAAAAGAGAAGGTTACATCTGGGAATACACTGGAGCCTTGAGAGGTGAGTAACTATTGGGCCCCAGGTATGCAGCATTCCCTTCCACTGGGAATTTACCATTTAACTGTCCTAGACCACCAGAGATGCTTTCATTAACACCATTTACTACCCTAGACCACTAGGTACACAGCCATAAAACATATAAAATTCAAATACAATTTCCTTTGTCTGCTTAGAATGTTCATGAAGCTAGAATACCCTGTGTCATACTTGTGATCAGTGTATTTTCTATGCAGTAAAAAAGATAGGTGGAACATTCTCCAAGTATGATGATGATATGTTTTCTGCCAAGGCTTGTACACATAGATGTCTATAGGTCCAGACTGTACCTTGATTTGTCTAATTTCATATAGAGATTTTATTTTATTGTATTCCATATAGAATATTGAGTTTAAGGCCAAGTGTACACACATGGACTTTCACATGTTTCTGTTCAGAAACTCACAATGAACATCTGCATCACATGCGCTAGCAAAGTAGCATTTCATCTACACACAGTGGACTTTTTCTGACTGAAACCACTGTTGAAAATGTCAGCAGCAAATCCCTGTAGTGTGCATTTACCCTAAAGGGTAATATTATCTGGAAATAATACTAGAGTTGTGACCCCTAGGGACTCTATGAGCTTCTGTACATGAAAGCTCTGAGTATATGGTTCTATCATGTGCGGGAGGCCTTACTTGTATCTCACTCTTTACATTTGTATCAGGGTGATCGATATTTTAATTGAAATCTCAGCATTTTTTATTTGGGGCTGTAATAACAAAATGAATTATTTGTATGTGCTGTTGTGTTTGTCTGCAGCTAACAAATATTCCTTCTCTAAATATGCTGGAGTTGTTAGGCTGACAAACATATATAGCGTAGCATACTGAAGAGCTGAACCTTATTCAAATCTATTCAATTCCTTTTTATGTTCCATTTTTTTTTTTAATTAATAGTTTTTTTGGAGAGAGTCCTTATTTCTATCAGGAAGCCTCTGACACTATTTTCCTTTGTTAGGGAACTGGGACCTGGGTGAAAGACGGAAGACAGACAGTGTGAGTCCCAGAGCTTTGCCCCCCCTACAATTCTGTCCGTGCCTACTTGCCAGCCTGATCCTAGGCAGTGGGTAAAACCTGGGCGACATTCCGTTCATTTGAAAAACAGAACGAGACAAGGAAGACAAACACAATAAAAATAGTTAGACAGAAACAGATCAAAACAGATATAGCAGAATAGTACAAAGAGAGCAGGCAAAAACGGAGGTTAGAAGGACAGGCAAAGATGTCGGAATACCAAGCAATCCAAACCTATAAGAAATGCTAGCTCAAGCTATAAAAGAATATCACATGCAAGGTCCCAGAGCACAAGTGGACTTTTATGAGATGTCCAATTCCTAGTCCAGAGCATGATTGAACCATTACCACTCATTTTATACTATCTGCAGTTTGACAATATACTAGCATAAGAAACCAGACAGGTGTGATATAACCTGTCAATCACCACACAGCAAATACAAGCATGACACAAAGCTTAGACTGGAGATCTTTGTCCTAGATGTCTCTCTGGCTGAAATCAATGTACAGTAGTTATTATTCACTACCACCATCTTTACTGATAGAGTGTGTTCACACTGAGTAAAATCCGTGGAATCCCACCTGCCGTCTGTTTCAATGGAAGGGCTTGTGCGCCTCTGCTTGAGCGGTTCTCCGCTCAAAGAATTGACATGTTAGCTTCCTATGCTAGCCCCTGTTAACTACTCGCTAGAGATATATCTCCTAAAGGGGGAAACCACACAACCCACAGCAAACACAAGAGCGTATGTACACAGCACAATATGCAACATATACAATACACTCAGGTCTCCAAAGTTTCTGAACCAGTAGTCATAAATAGTTCCCATGAACATAGTGATTAACTGTATCATCAATAATATATTGCTGATACAGTGAATCACTGTCACTATCACCAAAGAGTTTTGTATAGTCTACTAGTTGCCACATTTCACCTTCTTCACATGCAGCAAATTCAATGCCATAAATTGTAATGATAAGAATGGACTATCTGGTGAAACCAACTTCCTTTTCATATCAAAACAGATTGTTATTCCCATTTGAAAATATATAGCATGCCCGTAATCTGATAACAGTACTGCACTGTAGATTTCTAAATTTTCCATAACAAACAGATCACTTGTAAATCCATCCTATGTGAACAGTCTTATTGTTTTTAGATAAAACATAAAACAGACAAACTGACAGACATGTTTCTTTTCTTTTTCTTTTTTTGCATGTAATGTGTGTATATAATATCAGTTTAAGTTGTAGTATGTTCTGGTCTCTATGCTAACACCAGACAGCTGAAAAGTGATACATTGGCATTCTATTCTACAGTAAGTGTAGTATATGGAAAGTCACCCCCTCACCTCCTGACAATGACATTCCTCTAGTAATATACAGTCTACTGTTATTACTATACCAAACCACAGTAAAAACATCCTAGCCCAAATACAATGATAGAATGGCATTCTCAGAATTGTACTGGTTATAAATTATGTGAATAAATTCTGCATTGGAAGAAAACTGCACTGGATAAAGAAGTTCACCTGCCTGTACACTAATGTATAATGTATTAAATATATTATAAAATATTGATGTAGAATTCATTCTTTCAGATTCTACCTTTCAAAAAAATAGTTTCTTTCCATTGACTTGGAGATGCTGTTCTCCTTCTGTGACAAATTGCTGAAAGCTATGAATTAATTCTTTTTGTGTCACAAAGGCCAACAGTGCTTTGCCTCACCATTCTGGATGGGCTTTAATAATAAAAGTCAGTCATTTTTTTATTTGGTATTTTTGTTTTTTTCTTCTGATTGCTTTCCAGAGTTAAGTTAAACCTGGGAATAGAGGATGCCCGAAGCAAGATGTTCTAGCAAACCATGTCTTTCTTTAACCCCTTAAGGACTTAGCTATTTTGGAAGGTGAGACAACAACAATTATTTGCATCACTGTTATGGGAGAGCCATAACTTTAAAAAATTTCTATCGATTTAGCTATATTAGGGATTTTTTTTTAAGAAGAAGAGATGTAATTTTAATGGCACCAATATGGTGTATACATAATGTACTGACATTTTTATAGGATAGAACAAAAAATAGAAATTCTATATTTTTTCCTTTTGTTTTTACTGCATTGAGCTTGCAAAGTAAATTGATTATTGAAATAAATACCTTTATAAATACTTTGTTATAAAAAAAAAAAATAGCTGTGAAAAAATAAATGTCATATGTCACAAAAATAAGTCATGATCTAAGATTAATCAATGTAATCAGAAAATCTGATTGCTGCCAGTGCCCTAAATGCCTTATGACAGCTACTTCTGTCTTTTCTTTTCTTTTTAATCCTATGACGAACTTTAAGTAAAGTTCTAGTTTAAATTTTGAAGATGTTGCAATAACTAACAAAATTCCACAGGTTAAAAAGAAAGATTTCAGAATTTGGCAACTAGAGATGAGCGAACCTCGAGCATGCTCGAGTCGATCCGAACCCGAACTTTCGGCATTTGATTAGCGGTGGCTGCTGAACTTGGATAAAGCCCTAAGGCTATGTGGAAATCATGGATATAGTCATTGGCTGTATCCATGTTTTCCAGACAACCTTAGAGCTTTATCCAAGTTCAGCAGCCCCAGCTAATCAAATACCGAAAGTTCGGGTTCGGATCGACTCGAACCTGAACCCGGTTCGCTCATCTCTAGTGGCAACCAATGGTAGGACAGAAAGCACTGTCAATAAGAGCAGGTTCAAACTAAAAGAAATCTGCTTGTAGTGACAGACTTTGTTTTATATCAACCCAGACAAAACAGAACTGTAGAACTGTCACCAGTCAACTGATTCTTAAGATGACACCAATAAATATACTGTGTATCTAATCTAGTATCTACAAAAATCACTCACAAATGAGATTAAGCCAATAATACAATTTTATTAATTTCCATCACAAAAACAACAATTAAAATACAAGACCTTGGAGGTGGGAGACCCCACTACTGGGACTATCGTGACTGTATAAACATCAAAAGTGCATGTGCATATAATAAGCAGAGTAATGGACCCCATTCAGCATCAGTACATATAGTAAATAAAGTGCCAGTGCTCTTATTGTCTTGATATGCTGAACGGAGAGAAATAACCACACATAATATTGCACATGTCACCGGGTTACCCCAAGAGTAAATTGTCCCAGTCCGCTGGCCTCCCACCTCACTCCAACGTCGTTTCGCACCGCTTCTTCAGGGAGTAGTGAGGGGGAGAGCCAGAGGACCTTATATACATGCTACATTGTCAGGGATTGGACAGCAAAGCTTAACACACCTGTGTGTGTATGTATATCCATCAAGCCAAACGCCTCTGTGATTACCCACAAACAAAGGCGCGGTCCACAGAACAGGATGTAGCGTCAGGCATGTAGTGCCGTCGACCAATGCCCGTGCACGTAATTACGTAGCCGCCCCAGGTGGCCCAACTATACCTGCTTGTGCTGTATACTACGTGGCGGTCCACCTCCGCAATCACACGCCGGCGATAGCCCGATGCGCAGGACAGGAAGTGACGTCCGGCGCCATGCGCCATCAGTCAGTCCCGGTGCCACGTCATCACGCCATCGCCGCCGGGTCATGCGCAGCAGACCGCACACAACACAGGCGCCATCTTGGAACGGGGCAAAGGTGCTGGAGGCTTGGAAATGAAACTGCACGGTGAATACCATCAATTACAGTAGTTATATGGATCCAAAAATTCATCATTGATAGTGTATAAAACAAGAATATAACTTGTATAAACATGGAATATGCCCCTAATGATGCATAAAAAACGTGAACTGTGCAAAAAAATAAAAGATGCAAAACTGAAGTGCCATGCGTAAACCGTGCCAAAGTGTACAATGCCAGTGCATGTGCCAAAGAGTAAAAAAGGGTGAGAGTGAGTAAGGAGAAAAGTACAAGATTGATAAAGTGCAAGTGCTGATAATGAAAATAAAGTGCGAGTGCTGATAATAATGTTGTGCAAAATCAATACAAAACACTAGACCATGCAATAAATGCATGGAAATGTGAAGGTACATTAAAATATACAAAGTGTGAGACAATGAAATGTATGAATGTGAAGTGTGATTAACCTAACCAGGTGTATATGTGTGTAGGTGTATATGTGTGTATGTACATACCTTACAAGTGTACCCTAATGAGCATGTGTAATAGTGATATATATATATAAATAATATATCAATAGTGTCAATTCTACATGTGTTGATGGACTTCATGTGCAACTGTATGTCCTGCGTACTCCTAAATTTATGACTATGTATAACAACTTGAATATAATTCCCCTACATAATAAATGCCACCTGATATTAGATCGCTGTGTTTGGCATCGCTAGATGTGTATAAAAACCTCAATGACAATGTAGCGTCCTCCAAACCTCTATACCACCAGGTCCAAAATACATATAAATAATTATACTTAACTATATTGTTAAAAACAGAGTCGGCAAAGGTAGGGCGGAACAAGATAAAGAATTAATTCTGAAATACGTATGGCAAAACATTAGTCTAATCTGGTAGATAGGTATAGACGTCATGTAAGGCACAGGTGTATCAGGAGGGAAGAATATCCTAAGTTAGATAGCTGGCACCACTGTGACTGGTTAAGACCTGTCCCTGGATGAGTGGGATGTATCTAAAGTGTAATATGAGAGGTCATGTCTAAACTTATATAATAGTAAAAAGAATTGGGAGACAGAGCAAGGGGCATGGAAACGTAGAGATCTATCACCTGTCACAATTGCCGCGGGGGATCATGGTGAACCCGATTAGTACCCCACCCATTACAGAAAACAGGCAAAAGAGAATCTTTCATTTAGTCCTCTTGGTTGGACAGTCTTGAGTGTTGTAATCCACTTACTCTCTATCTGTAAGAGGCGCCTGGTGATATCTCCGCCCCTGATCCCAAGATTGACACGATCAATCCCTCTGACTCTTAGACCTCTATGATCTCCTCCATGTTCTTCCAGAAAATGTTTCGGTATAGGCTTTAACTTCTCAAAATCCACAGTACCGGTGCTGTCATTTAGTTTCGCTTTCTTGATGTCACGAACATGCTCTAGGGTTCTAATTCTTAGTTGGCGTGAGGTCATCCCGATGTATAGTAATCCACATGGGCAGGAGGCTTGGTAGATCACCCTTTCTGTCAAGCAAGTGATATGGTGTACAATCCTGAATTGTTTGGTCCCTGTGGAATCAAAGAAATAATCACCAGAGTTGATATATTGGCAAGCTGTGCACTTTTTACATTCATAGCATCCCCATCTGGGGCCCTTTGAATGGAAAATATATGGAGATCTAGGGGCCACATAGTGGCTCCTTACCAAGATGTCCCCCAAATTTTTAGCACGTTTGGCAGTGATCAGAGGAGCATCTGGGATATGTCTACCTATATCCTTGTCTTGTTTCAATATTGACCAGTGCTTCCTGTAGACACTCACCATTTCCTGCCATCTTGAATGGTAATTGGTGATAACCCGCAACTGTCCTGTTCCCTCTGGCCGTGGTTTGGGGATCAAAAGCTCTTTACGGTCACATGATCTTGCATATTGATATCCTTTTTCAACATCTCTATGTTCGTACCCCCTCTTCAGAAACCTCTTTTTCATGTCGTCTGCCTGTCTCTCAAATTCCTCATCCCTGTCACAAATTCGTCTAGTACGGATAAATTGGCCTTTTGGTATTCCACGTATGGTATGTCTGGGATGCGCTGAGGAGGCATGGAGGAGTGCATTAACACTAGTTTCCTTACGAAATAGTGTAGTTTGTAATTTGCCCTCCTGACCTACCTGTATCTTCAAATCCAGGAACTCCACTTCTTGTCTTGAGATGTGCCACGTCAGTCGGATGTTTTTTTCATTAGAATTCAGACTCTGGAGGAAACATTCCAACGATGTCCGCGTCCCCTGCCAGATAAAGAAAATATCATCGATGAACCTCATCCAGGAGACGACCGAGCCATCCCCCGGATGAGGTCCACCGAGATCCACACATCTCTCCCAAAAACCCAAAAATAAATTTGCGTAGGAGGGCGCACAAGTCGCCCCCATCGCAACTCCTCGCGTTTGTAGAAAAAAACGATCTTTAAAAGTGAAATAGTTGTGGGTTAGAGCAAATTCCAAGAGCTCCAAAATCAGTTCCCTCAGTTCTAAGTCCATACCTTGCATCTCCAGAAAGAAAGATTCTCTTTTGCCTGTTTTCTGTAATGGGTGGGGTACTAATCGGGTTCACCATCATCCCCCGCGGCAATTGTGACAGGTGATAGATCTCTACGTTTCCATGCCCCTTGCTCTGTCTCCCAATTCTTTTTACTATTATATAAGTTTAGACATGACCTCTCATATTACACTTTAGATACATCCCACTCATCCAGGGACAGGTCTTAACCAGTCACAGTGGTGCCAGCTATCTAACTTAGGATATTCTTCCCTCCTGATACACCTGTGCCTTACATGACGTCTATACCTATCTACCAGATTAGACTAATGTTTTGCCATACGTATTTCAGAATTAATTCTTTATCTTGTTCCGCCCTACCTTTGCCGACTCTGTTTTTAACAATATAGTTAAGTATAATTATTTATATGTATTTTGGACCTGGTGGTATAGAGGTTTGGAGGACGCTACATTGTCATTGAGGTTTTTATACACATCTAGCGATGCCAAACACAGCGATCTAATATCAGGTGGCATTTATTATGTAGGGGAATTATATTCAAGTTGTTATACATAGTCATAAATTTAGGAGTACGCAGGACATACAGTTGCACATGAAGTCCATCAACACATGTAGAATTGACACTATTGATATATTATTTATATATATATATCACTATTACACATGCTCATTAGGGTACACTTGTAAGGTATGTACATACACACATATACACCTACACACATATACACCTGGTTAGGTTAATCACACTTCACATTCATACATTTCATTGTCTCACACTTTGTATATTTTAATGTACCTTCACATTTCCATGCATTTATTGCATGGTCTAGTGTTTTGTATTGATTTTGCACAACATTATTATCAGCACTCGCACTTTATTTTCATTATCAGCACTTGCACTTTATCAATCTTGTACTTTTCTCCTTACTCTCACCCTTTTTTACTCTTTGGCACATGCACTGGCATTGTACACTTTGGCACGGTTTACGCATGGCACTTCAGTTTTGCATCTTTTATTTTTTTGCACAGTTCACGTTTTTTATGCATCATTAGGGGCATATTCCATGTTTATACAAGTTATATTCTTGTTTTATACACTATCAATGATGAATTTTTGGATCCATATAACTACTGTAATTGATGGTATTCACCGTGCAGTTTCATTTCCAAGCCTCCAGCACCTTTGCCCCGTTCCAAGATGGCGCCTGTGTTGTGTGCGGTCTGCTGCGCATGACCCGGCGGCGATGGCGTGATGACGTGGCACCGGGACTGACTGATGGCGCATGGCGCCGGACGTCACTTCCTGTCCTGCGCATCGGGCTATCGCCGGCGTGTGATTGCGGAGGTGGACCGCCACGTAGTATACAGCACAAGCAGGTATAGTTGGGCCACCTGGGGCGGCTACGTAATTACGTGCACGGGCATTGGTCGACGGCACTACATGCCTGACGCTACATCCTGTTCTGTGGACCGCGCCTTTGTTTGTGGGTAATCACAGAGGCGTTTGGCTTGATGGATATACATACACACACAGGTGTGTTAAGCTTTGCTGTCCAATCCCTGACAATGTAGCATGTATATAAGGTCCTCTGGCTCTCCCCCTCACTACTCCCTGAAGAAGCGGTGCGAAACGACGTTGGAGTGAGGTGGGAGGCCAGCGGACTGGGACAATTTACTCTTGGGGTAACCCGGTGACATGTGCAATATTATGTGTGGTTATTTCTCTCCGTTCAGCATATCAAGACAATAAGAGCACTGGCACTTTATTTACTATATGTACTGATGCTGAATGGGGTCCATTACTCTGCTTATTATATGCACATGCACTTTTGATGTTTATACAGTCACGATAGTCCCAGTAGTGGGGTCTCCCACCTCCAAGGTCTTGTATTTTAATTGTTGTTTTTGTGATGGAAATTAATAAAATTGTATTATTGGCTTAATCTCATTTGTGAGTGATTTTTGTAGATACTAGATTAGATACACAGTATATTTATTGGTGTCATCTGTTTGAATTGATACTGAGTATCAGCTTAATATGTTGTTTATTTATGCAATTCTCTAGGAATATAGGTGTTTGCAACTGATTCTTAAGCAGTTTTCACTTGTGGTGTAGGTATTGGATATGCATCCAATATCTCCTGTGAAAGCACATGGATTTTGCTATATAATTGAGGTCATGACACTATCAAATTTATCATGTTTTTCTGCCTCCAGATTGCTATAAATATACAAAGGAATTCTAGAGCAACATTCTTGTATGGTATCGGTTACACATTCTGCTTTTTCCATTATAAAGTTAAGGGCTGATATGTGGACAAGTGGTACTGGACAGATAAAAAATATTATATAAGAGTCCATTGAAGTCATAGTAACAGCAATGCCAAGCAATTTTCTCCATTTATTTGAGCAAATTTAAGCACATGAGAAAGTAAGGGACACACAGCTGCCATTAGACTACAGTTGAGACTAGTCATAGCAGTGTGGCTTGTAAGGCTTTTATAACTGGTCAAATTTCAACCTGCAATGTGCCTGGTTATAATAATTTGATGTTGTGTCCTAATAAATGACAAAAATCAGTAAATTTAGACTGCACCTTTGATCACACTGCTCCTGCAACACCCAGAAATGGCTATATTCTAGTTGGAGAGGATCCAGGGCAAAACATGTTCAGCAGCCCTGGTGGTAGAGACACCAGCCGGAAAAGAGGAGAACCACTTATATTAGAAAGGGTGGAGCTTAGAAAGGGTGGAAAGGGTGGAGGGTATCTCCAAGGGGAGAGATCACACAGTATCATTATGAAGACAGAGAGGAGAGAACATATGGCAGAGTCTGCAAAAAGGAGCGAGAGGGTTTCACTGCAATAATATGTCCAGTGATGGTGTCGGAGATGAGCCTAGAATCCACTAAATCATAGAGGTACTCCACCCACAAATGCACTTTTTGTTCACAAAATACTTTTAATTAGTGATGAGCGAATAGTGAGATATTCGAATATTAGATATTCGGACGAATATCCTGTGAATATTCGAATATTCGATCGAATATTCAATCCCATTAAAGTCTATGGGAGCAAGTATTCGATTAGTGAAAAACATCTATTTGACCATTTGGAGAGTGAAACCGGAAGCTGGGGGATTTGACTGCTTATCGAATATTTGTCAAATATTCACAGGATATTCTTACAGATATCAAATATTCGAATATCTCACTATTCGATCGAATATTTATTCGATCGAACAGTATTCGCTCATCACTACTTTTAATGTAAAGGGTTCATGTTTAATGTTTCAGTCCTCAGACCTTCATCAGATACCAATTTCAAGGAGATGAAAGGAGACTGTGTAATATAGCTCTGGGGATTTTTTTTAAACTGGTTTGCTATGTTTTCACTGTTATAGGTGCAGGCACCAGAGCTCTACACTAACACGTCTATTCAGTTATGAAGCCACCAAAGCAAAAGTCCAATATTCTAGAACTAGAGAGTCTAAAATTGAATTGAAAATTAAGCTAAATAAACGAAATGTCTTTTCTGACAGTTACGCCCCAAACTTGAGGTTGAGCTATAGAAAGATTCAAATGACAAGATGTCAGGTGCAGTGTTATAATCAAGACCAATGGTATTCAACTTGCCAGAACACATCAGAGTGGGAACTAGTGGACTTTGTAAGGATTTCCTGCAAAGCATACCTATCATCACCTCTTTGTAGGTATTTTTTTTCTACTGTATCTTTGTTAGTGCCATAGAGTTGCAGCAGTGCACATGTTAACCACTCCATTCAGGGAGATTTGGTACCCCTGTGCCCAGTGATTTGAAACACACCAGTTAGACATTGCCTATAATGCAGATAGATAAAACCTCTTTATTTTTCCGACCCTTATGATACTCTCTTTATGACTTAAAGTGCAACTGTCATTTAAAACAACTTTGCAGAAATCAATAGATTCAAGCGATTTTAAGAAACTCTGTACTAGGTTTTATCAGACAAAAGAGGTTCCTTTTGTACTCACAAAGCAAAGTAAAGACTCGTTTGCTGTGTCCATTATGGTCTATAGAAAGGGAGGGGACGAGGAGAGTGAGCAGGGAAAGAAGAGAACCAGTCCAGCAAAGGAGTCAGCAGAGCACAACATCCTGCAGTCTTACCTCATCCGTTCTGAGACAATCACTGAGCAGTATGACCTGTGAATCCAGCCCAGTCTGTGCCCAGACAGCCTCCAGATTGCAGGGCTGTTTTTCTCCTCTTCCTACTTACCCCCCCTGCCCCTTCCCCCTCCATAGGTTATATTGGACACAGCAAACCCATCTTTACTTTGCTTCCCTCTAATGCAGATGACTTTGCCTTTTTAATGAACAGATAAGAATTGAGGGGGGAGGTAGAAAAACTGTCTTTTGAGAACAAAAGGAAACTATTTTGTCTAATAAAACCTATTACAAAATTAAATCAATCACAGCAATGAAGTGGAACTTACTAAAACCTAACTTTTATTATTCAATTAAAATAGACTATGACCTAGAGCTAAAAATAAAAAGCCCCTCAATGCAACCAAAAAGATAAAAGAAACAACAAACAGATGGACTTATGTGCAGACAGGGGGTTCCAGGAAATATAGTATTATTGATATAGTATCATTGTCCCATTATAATTTTGTCCTGTCAGTTCCACTCCTAGTTTTGGTTGAAAAAAGACCAAAGACTGATGGAAATAGCTTAAGAGGTGTTTGTGAAATTTGCTAGAAAAGACCCCCATAGCAGTTTATTACAAAATAGTGCCCTGATAATTGTTCTCTGATAAACTACATATATAACCAGCATTAAGACTGTTATAATGACACATCATATTTGAGCCACAGAGTGTCATTCCTTTTGCACTGCTTTACACACTTTATGTTGAGCTATATACATGACCAGCAATGCCTACACATACATGGTCAATTGCACAATAGTTTCTGTAGCACCCTATGTAACACATAATTAAAAATTCACAAGTTTAGCAGGGTCTTCTGCCATAATCTGATAGGAGCCCTCTGCTAAAACAATATGCCAGCAATGCTATGTGCAGCACTGGCTTACCGTTAATAAATGGGCTATACTCAAACTAGAAAAATATGCATCTGTGTCAGGAGCGGCAAATAGCACACACAAACAAGGACAGTGAGTCCTGACTAATCCCGCCCACTGTCCCTGCCTCTTGCCTCAACAGCCCTAAATGACCACTAACAACCACAAAGATATTTCCTACTCTCGTTACATGGAACACAGAACACTGACAAACAAACACAATAAGAGATGTCAGACAAACCAGGTCAGCAACAGTCGTGTGGCATAATACAAAAACAGTAAGCAGGTGAATAGTCGGAGTCAGGTGCAAAAGGTCAGGAACACGGACAACAGAGAAAAGCGATAGGAGCCTGCTGCTATTTATCCAGGACCAGAGACTGGGTCCAGCAGCTGATTGGACCAGCCCTGGTTCCAGCATCAAGGCCAGCTGAGCAGATCTAGCAGTGCGAGAAGCGCACAGTCACATTCCTAACAATCTGCTCACAAGTAATCCAATGATGCTTTATAAATAGCTGGGTTACACAAGATACCAGATTGTTGTACACAATCTTGTGTTGCAATCGGAGGCACTTTCTGCTCCAGAGCAGGAATCCACTGTTTACCGGGAATTGTTTATACATTATTTAAAAATTGGTTTTCTTCAATTACCATTTTACCAGGGTTTGGTGGACTAAATCAGATTTGATAGACTACCTCGATGACCAGACCAAAGTAAAATGGTCCTGTTTTTATGGTGCTTCACAATCATAGCTAGAGATGAGCGAACCGGCCGAGGTTCGGTTTCGTATGAACCTGAACTCTCGGCTTCTAATTCCCTCTGTCTGCCCGCTCCGTGGAGAGGGTGGATACAACCTTGAGGACCGCCTGGAAAACTGTGATACAGCCATAGCCATAGGCTGTATCCCAGTTTTCTAGGCGGTCCTCAGGCTGTATCCACCCTCGCCACGGAGCGGACAGACAGCGGGAATCAGAAGACGAGAGTTCAGGTTCATACAAACTCGAACCTCGGCCGGTTCGCTCATCCCTAATCATAGCATAGGACACCGTAAAAAGTATGCAAGGGAGCTTTGTCTTCTATCAAGACAAGTTACTTTGCCCCTTGCAAAGTGTACTACTCTATATGTGTTCCTCACATGACCAGGTCAACTTTACTGGTAGTAAATTAAAAAGGTTCCTATTAATTAACTAGTGTATAAAAAAAAATTTTTAAGAGATTTTAATCACTGGTACATTGTTTTTTTGTTTTTTTTACATGAATAGATCAGCACCGCCGACTGGTTCCTGCGCACAAAGCTGGTCTATTTAAATCTATGGAGCCGCATCACAGAGGGGAGGGCAGAATGTCACACTGGGGGCCGGTAGGCCCGCCTTCAGTGCTTCAGGCCCAGCTGGTGCTCGGTTATAGACCAGCAACATGCACAGGAACCGGGCGGCGATTCAAAAAGAAGATATCGCCGCTAGCATCCGTGTGGCGGCGCCGGTCTATTCATGTAAAAAAACAAAAAGCGATGTACTGGTGAAACATTAGCTTTAATACTTTTAAAAGTAAAATAATTGTATTTTGCATTTTGCATTTTGCTAAAATTATAATGCCCCTCTAAGCTTTCTATTTCCTAAAGCCATAATACCCCTTTAAGGTCTCTATAAAGCAAAAGAAATCTCTAGAATATTTATGCTTTTCCACATTTAGTAGAACAAGCATAATTAGATTATTTGCATTTAATTATTGTTTTATCCACTATTGTGTTGATTATTTTCATATGTGAATATGGAAATCCAATTAACAAGTTGATATTATATTGACTTCAAAGTAAATAAGTAGAAAATTAATGAATAAGTGAATTGAATTTATTCTGCACTGAAACACTGGGATATTTACATTCAAATATAATCCAAAGCCAGGGCTCATTTTATGTACAAAACTACGAACAACAAAATATTGCAATAACATAAGAAAAAATAGCCTTTTGTAATTAATGTAAAAAAATATTTACTTCTATATTATCTTTATACCCTACTACCACAATGCATTCGATTTTTAATGATTTACACCTGATGGCTAGTTTTTGTATGGTTTAATGGTTGAACTTAACCCTTTAAGGACAGAGCAAATTTCGATTTTTGCGTTTTCGGTTTTTCCTCCTTGTGCATAAAAGGCCATAGCACTTGCATTTTTCCACCTAGAGACCCACATGAGCCCTTATTTTTTGCGTCACTAATTGTACTTTGCAATGACAGGCTGAATTTTTGCATAAAGTACACTGCAAAACCAGAAAAAAATTCAAAGTGTGGTGAAATTGAAAAAAAAAATGCATTTTGTTTATTTGGGGGAAATGTGTTTTTACGCCATTCGCCCTGGGGTAAAACTGACTTGTTATATATGTTCCTCAAGTCGTTACGATTAAAACGATATGTAACATGTATAACTTATATTGTATCTGATGGCCTGTAAAAAATTCAAACCATTGTCAACAAATATACGTCACTTAAAACCGCTCCATTTCCAGGCTTATAGCGCTTTTATCCTTTGGTCAATGGGGCTGTGTCAGGTGTCATTTTTTGCGCCATGATATGTTCTTTCTATCGGTACCTTGATTGCGTATATACGACTTTTTGATCGCTTTTTATTACAATTTTTCTGGATTTGATGCTACCAAAAATGCGCAATTTTGCACTTTGGGATTTTTTTGCGCTGACGCCATTTACCGTGCGAGATCAGGAATGGGATTAATTAATAGTTCGGGCAATTATGCACGCGGCGATAGCAAACATGTTTATTTATTTATTTATTTATTTACTTTTATTTATAACCTGGGAAAAGGGGGGTGATTCAGACTTTTATTAGGGGAGGGGGATTTTTACTAATAATGACATTTTTTTTTTAACTTTTACACTTATACTAGAAGCCCCCCTGGGGGACTTCTAGTATAAGTGCTTTGATCTCTCATAGAGATCTCTGCAGCATAGATATGCTGCAGAGATCCATGAGATAGGCACTCGTTTACTTCCGGCTGCTGCAGCCGGAAGTAAACGAGTGCCGAGCCGGGGACGGCGCCATCTTGGAGCGGTCCCCGGCCGGCTTCATTTACGGAGATCGCTCCTCCGGGATAACATCCCGGAGGAGCGATCTCCCCACTAGACACCAGGGATGACGCTGCGTCCGGTAATCGGATGCAGCTGTCATGTTTGACAGCTGCATCTGATTACTGTATTAGCGGGCACGGCGATCGGACCGTGCCCGCTAATACCTACGGTCCCGGGCTACACGCGGCACCCGGGACCGGCGCGGTTCAGAGCGGGGCCGCCGCGCGGCCCCGCTCTAAACTCCCTTACCGGCATCAGGGCGTAAATTTACGCCCGATGTCGTTAAGGGGTTAATGGACATGCATCTTTTTTCCAACGTACTAACCATGTAACTACTGTATGTATATCTGATTTGTCATAAATTGATTCACTTGATTCACTCATGTAGTACAGTGAGGCCTCGACTTACGATGTCCTCAACACACATTGGCGTGTCACAGGCTGTCGCATGTTGAATACAACATCAGGTTACCTTGACTCCGGCCATCTGTAACATCATTCAGTCGCACCACGACTGATCTGCATAGGCGACCCTTTAGAGATTACTGACTTCTGACATGGTCCTCTATGCTGGAAGCACAGGTAACAGTAACTAATGCCTCCTTACCCCTCCCTGTCACGCTGAGGGTACTCATTCTTGGCTTTCTGCTTATCATCAGGGGCGGGCTGGGCCGGGGGGCAGGGGGGCATGTGCTGCAGCAGGGAGAAGCAGCTGTGGACTGAAGATCCGGAGGAAGAAACTGCTGGGAGCGAGGTGAGAATGTTTTCTTTTTTTTTTTTTTTTTTTTTTTTACCCCCTCACGTGTGGACACACAATGGCAGGGGGGGGTGGCTGTATGGGGATGCACATATTCTATATGGGGGATGCATGGGGGGATGCAGGAGGGGGGGCTTTTCCATATTGGGAGAGGGGATGTTCAGGAGGGGCTATTCTATATGCGGGGAATGTTCAGGGGGGCCATTCTATATGGGAGGATGCACAGGGGGGCTATTCTATATAAGGGGATGCATGGGGGTCTATTCTATATGTGGGGATGCACAAGGGCTATTCTAAATGGGGGGATGCACAAGGGGGCTATTGAATAGGAGGGGATGCACGGGGGCCTATTATATATGGGGGGAGGTACAGCCGGCGGGCTATTCTATATGGGGGGATGGACAGCAGGCAGGCTATTCTATATGGGGGGATGTAAAGCAGGCGGGCTATTCTATATGGGGAGATGCACAGGGGGGCTATTCTATATGGAGGGATGCACAGGGGGGCTATTCTATATGGGGGGATGCACAGGGGGGCTATTCTATTTGGGGCTGCACGGGGGGCTTTTCTATATGGGGATGCACAGGGGGGCTCTTCTATATGGGGGGATGCACAAGGGGCTATTCTATATGGGGGGATGCACGGGGGGCTATTCTATATGGGGGATGCACGGGGGGCTATTCTATATGGGGATGCACAGGAGGCTATTCTAAATGGGGGATGCATAGGAGGGGCTATTCTATATGGGGAGGATGCACAGGGGGGCTATTCTATATGGGGGATGCACAGGGGGCTATTCTATTTGAGGGGATGTACAGCAGGCGGGCTATTCTATATGGGGGATGTACATGTACAGCAGTGGGGCTATTCTATATGGGGATACATAGGGGGGCTATTCTATATAGGAGGGATGTACATGTACAGCAATAGGGCTATTCTATATGGGGGGATGTACAGCAGGGGGTTTACTCTATATGGGGGATGTACATGTAGAGAAGGGAGGCAATTCTATATGAAGGGATGTACAACAGAGAACTATTCTATATGGGAGATGTACGGGGGGGGTATTCTATATGGAGGGATGTACAGCAGGGGGGCTATTCTATATGGGGAATATACAGCAGGAGGGCTATTATATATGGGGGGTGTACAGCAGGGGAACTATTCTATATGGAGGGATGTATAGATGAGGATGTTGCTGGAGCAAGAAGCCTAAAATGTTTGGATGGCAGATCCTGTGGAGATGAGTCATGGCCAGAGAAGTCTTCATGATGGCCGGAGCCAGATGGAGAAGAAAAGGAAAAGTGGGTGTTTCTTCATGCAGAGAAGATGCCTACTGTAAGTCACAGGATGTAACTGCACTATAATAACTTATAAGGTCTGCAGAACCTTTATACAGCTGGGATCTACCTCTGTATCAGGGTGTCAAACTCAGGCCCTCCAGGTGTTGCAAAACTACAATTCCCCTCATGCTTTACATGTCCAGGCATGATGAGATTTGTAGTTTTGTAACAGCTGGAGGGCCGGTGTTTATATTAGTGTTGTATATAGTGGATTGTATTCAGTTACAGTATAGCGGTATCAGTCATTATGTGGTGATAATGGCAGTGCTCATGGTGTGGTGATAATATTTGTTACTTATATATTGGCAATATTGGTGGGTTTGCTTAGTAACAGTATTGCAGTAACGTGTACAGTATGGTGATAATATTTGCCTACAGGTGTTGTTAACTATGACAGTATTATCATGCACAGAAAATTACCTATGTGACCATTATATATCCTAAAATTTGTCCTGGGGCCCTACTTATACCTGAGATAGATAGACAGATAGATAGATAGATAGATAGATAGAACATGAACTGAGCTGCAACACCTCACACAAACTGAATATGCAAAAGAGGAGCCCGTGGAGCCTCATTGAAGAGTCTCAAAACGCAAGACTAGCCAGATATCCTCCAGGAAGGACCCAGCCAAGGGGCAGCTCCTGTTAGGAAACCACCAAAACCACCATATTAAGTGGCCCTATAAGTCAATGTAATGACAAGAGATAAACCAAGGCTAGATAACATCCACATAAAGCTGTTTCGGGGTGTTGCCCCTCATCAGTGTGGAACAGGATTCTGGCTAGGTGGGAGCAATGCCTAGTAGAGCCATAAGAGAAACAGATCGCTTAACTCAGGGAGACCAGCCAAAGACAACACTGCCGGCTGCTAGTGAAAGCGCTCAATGTAGTGAAGTCCTAGGTGCATTGCCCCCTGGGAAACATGAATATGCAAAAGAGGAGCCCGTGGAGCCTCATTGAAGAGTCTCAACACACAGGACTAGCCAGATATCCCTCCGGGTTCCACGGGTTCCTCTTTTGCATATTCATGTTTCCCAGGGGGAAATGCACCTAGGACTTCACTGCATTGAGAGCTTTCACTAGCAGCCGGCAGTGTTGTCTTTGGCTGGTCTCCCTGAGTTCAGCAATCTGTTTCTCTTATGGCTCTACTAGGCATTGCTCCAACCAAGCCAGAATCCTGCTCCACACTGATGAGGGGCAACACCCTGAAACAGCTGTATGTGGATGGTTACCTTGCCTTGGTTTATTCCTTGTCATTACATTGACTTATAGGGCCACTTAATATGGTGGTTTTGGTGGTTTCCTAACAGGAGCTGCCCCTTGGCTGGGTCCTTCGTAATAACTATCGTGGATGCCCAGATGGGGGCCTAACTAGTCTACTGGGACACATTGGGGACCCAGCTACTCTGTGTGGAGAGAGAGTCCTGATGTCTATATGGTGCACATAGAGGGGCTTTTTTGTTTATTGGGGCACAGAGGAGAACAACTCTATTGGATGCACAGAGGGGGCCCAACTACTATATGGATGCACAGATGGGGCCCAACTACTATATAGATGCACAGAGGGGGCCAATCAGTAGTGAACTTAGATATGCCTTAAGAAAGACAGAAATCTGGAAATATACTAGTGGTCCCACTAGTTTTTGGGGGGCCGTGGTATACAATCTGGTGGTGGCTGCACCAATACACTCTGTGACACCCCCTTACAATGATCAGTGAAGTTCTATGCAGGTGTACTACAAATCACAGCAATACAAGGTACGTCAGCAGCACCACCAGCCACAAAATAATAAAAGAGTACTGAGCACTTCTTAAGGGTCTGTATGCAACACCTAATGTCCCTTTCTGCTGGCAACCAATCACCACAGTGTGCTGCTGAAATCGTGGTAGCTGCACTGCAAGTCCCAGCCAGCAGTCTGTAGTAATACAATTTAAAAATTATTTGAAGCCCTAACGAGGGCTGTTTGATTGTTTCGCTAGTATTTCCTGCCTAGCAGCAGCTCTGTCCCTAATCTCTTCCAGCATGCATGTGAGCCGAGCCTCGGCGGCCACCATTTTTATATTGCAGTGTTGTCTGATCTGGCCAACCAATCGCTGCTATCGACATGTATAGGTCCCACGTAATCGCAGGTTGTACCAAAGAGTCTCCTGCATGTTTATTGGTTGCGAAATTGTGCCTAAACTTACAGGAAACGGATGATAAGATTTTCTAGAGTATCACGAGATGCTCGTCCGAGTAACGAGTACTATCGAGTATCCTAATACTCGAACGAGTACCAAGCTTAGACGAGCATGTTCGCTCATCACTACTGTCTGGAAGAAAAGAGCGACATTGCAGTGCCCCTTGTCAGGGAGAAAGGTTGGGGAGCACTGTGTGCCAGGATAGATTCCAGACTGGGCCAGTATTGTCAACGGGAGGGTGTCATAGTTCATCACTTATGACTTAATCTATCTATCTATCTATCTATCTATCTATCTATCTATCTATCTATCTACTGTATGTAAAAAATTCCAGATACAAGTGATATAAGGGTCAAAAATAGTGCTGCTGCCAATACACAGCAGCTTATCCTAAAAAGTTACCTACATTTATAAGTACACCCTATTTCCTTTTTTTTTTTTTTTTGCTGCTGCTAGGAGCTCAGAGATTAGGCTTATTTTTTGTTTCATCTGTCACATGACACCCTCCTGTGGGCAATACTGGCCCATCTGTTATGTTTAGTAATACCACATGGAGATTTAGCTGAATCTGTAATTTTCTTTAGCACATTTGAACCAATTTTCAATATTGTTGCATTAAGCAGTACATAAGCAACATTTTTTATCTATCACTTTACAGCATCTCCAACATGTTGGTAAACATTGTTTATTCTTATTGTCAACTTTGTTTTTATTACCTGTTAAGGACCCATTTCTAGTAACAACCTAAAAAAGTATGTACCTTCTTTGTACCTCTTTAATATTAACAACCAGTTAACTTGAATCTGTGCTATATGTAGAGCCTCAAAGGGTCGTCCAAGCTTAGGAAAACATGTCTGCTTTCATCTAGGAACAGCACCTCTCCTGTCTTAAGTTAGGATGTACTTTTGCATCTCAGTTCTATTAACCACTTAGCCAGTTCCATTTTCATATATATATATATATATATATATATATATATATATATATTCCTGCAATGAAGCGGTTTTAATTAGTGATAAGCGAACATGTTCGTAAATGTTCATACGAACATGACGCTAATTGTTCGTGTTGGGTGATTATGAACAATTTATTCAATGCTCGGAATGATTATAACAATCATTTTCAAACATATTCAAACTTGTAAACATATGCCACTTCCTAATTTACGCTTTGCGCTTCATAATCTGTACGCATGTGTGTAACTCTAGAAAAAAACATACGCAATCTGTACGCAAATAAATGAAGATAAAATATGTACGCTAATGCACATGCAACTGCGTAGACCTGGTCCCTCACTGATAATTCGCAGATTGCTTTGTCTAAACAGGTTTTCACAGATTCACCCTTGTATGTGAGATGGCTTTAAGCGACTTTAACCCCTTAGAGGGGTTCAGAGAGGGGCCGCATAACCTCTTTAAGCGCCATTCACTTCAATTAAACCCAAACCCAACCTAACCTATAGACAACAGAGGAGCTGTCTCTGGAGGAAAGTGGCCATGTTTTTGTAGCACTTGATAACCCTTTTAATCTTAGATGTCAGAAGGTACAGTATGTTGGTATATGTCTTAAAAACATTTAACATTGATTTTATCAGAATGTTTAGTCAGTGCACTGATATTTTTTCTATAACTATATTTTAGACATACTATGAAAGTGTGGGTTTCATCATTGGATTTGTTAATTATTTATGACATTTTAAAAGGATATGCCATAAACATCCAATAGCTGCAGGCCACACCTGCAACTATGTACAGAACAGGGGTACCCTGACCCATGTCCCACTTGGCCCCTGGCTTCTACAGTATGTCCAAGTTAAGACTGCTCAAGAAGAGAGATTACATAAACAGGAAAGAACAGGGAGGTTGATTTACTAACATGTTCCCATCGGTAAATTGTCAGGCTTTTGTCCATTGTCCCTGTCAGTTTATTGTTCCGAAATGATTACTAAAGGCGTGTGACACAACTTTTCCAATAATTTGACAAACCTGTAATTTTTGGCCAAAAAACCACCAAGTGGGCATGTGTGGACGTGTCATGGGTCATTTATTAAGCAAACCATCATTTCCTTTACGAATTTTCTGGTCTAAAAATCAACCACTGCTGGCGTGATGGGATGGTCAGGGTTTCGTTTCGTCCTTTTTAAAAAGCAGATTTGCTAAGGGCATGCGCCACATTAATACATTTGACACAAATAAAAAACGGACACAGCAGACAGCATAATGGTTTGAAATTGATACATTGTTAGTAAATGAGGCCCAGTGCTTCTGTTTCCAGAACAGTATAGCACAATGCAGTCTGCTATTTCCATGAGTTGAGAGTTATGGAAACATAAATAACATTTATTCAGCGGTCCAAAAGCTATAGAAACACCATAATAAAGCCAGCTAGACTGCCTTAGTAATCCCTCTCTGTTCACTTCCTGTCTAGATGACAGGAACCCCAGTTGTAAAGATAGGTGTAGGTCTTAGACCTATATCTTTCAGATATGTATGCAAATAACTCTGTTATCCTAAATGTTTAAGATGTGAATAACTCTTCAAATATTCTTATGGTGTATTTACACAAGAGATTTATCTGACAGATCTTTGAAGCCAAAGCCAGGAACAGATTATAAACAGGGAACAGGTCATATAGGAAAGATTGAGATTTCTCCTCTTTTCAAATCCATTCCTGGCTTTAAAAATCCGTCAGATTGATTGCATTCCAACAAGTGTAATAGAACAATGGCTATCATTTTTATTGTTCTGAAAAGAAATCTCACATCTTAAAATATTTGATGTACTCAATCTGCTATTATCATTCTTCTGTTTGTTACTTATTTGCTCCAAGAACTCAATAAAATATTTTGCCTGGCAGCTGTTCTCTGTAAGTAGAAATGCATATTCTCCAGAGATGAACTGTCCTCCAGTACAGTATATTAGATTATGAGCTCAATGCAATAACAGTGGAGAAAACAATAAATGGAAGAAGATCAATTGCATTTCAAAATATGATATTTATAGACATAATGGAAGGTAGTGACGAAACTGCCTTTTGTTTGTTTTCCCTAGATTTTCTGAATACATTACAAATATTGTTTTACAAAAAAATGTTTCCGTTGTGTTAGGGCTGAGTCAGCACAAAGAAAAGCAATGTCTACTAATTTAATTGGGCTGTCATTGAATTGTTTCTTGTTTGCATACTATATATTTTTATGCACGTTATATGCACAAAGGTGTGTGCTCACTATGTTTTTTTTCCTGTTGAATGGAATTTTACTGATGTAATTTGATGTATGTTAGCCAAAGAGGCCAAATTGCATGTTGTCATCAGACTCTTCCTTTTCCTTTTCTAAGGGTACTATTCCACAAAGCGATTTTTCGACGATCAACTGTTAACGATAAACAATTTTAAACGACTATGGCAAACGACCTAAAATTGTTCACAGAATTACATGGAACGATGATTGTTACTCGTTGGTCGTTGGTCGTTTAATCATTGTCTGCTGTTACACTAAGGGGTCATTTACACAGAAAGATTATCTGACAGATTATCTCCCAAAGATTTGAAGCCAAAGCCAGAAACAGACTATAAACAGAGATCAGCTCATAAAGGAAAGCCTGAGATTTCTCCTTTTTTCAAATCCATTTCTGGCTTTGGCTTCGAATCTGTGGCAGATAATCTGTCAGATAATCTTTCTGTGTAAATGGACCCTAAACGATTATCGTTCAAATCCCAACGATCTAATGATTTTTTTAACGATAATCATCCCGTATAATACCACCCTAATTTCAGTAGCAGAAGCTGCAGTAGCCCAAACAGGAGCAACAAAAGCAGATGGATCTGCCAAAAATCCTTTGAGCTTGATTGCCAATTGAAAGCTGTAGTCAGTCTCCCGTGCACAACCAAGAACCTGATTGTATATATTGGTGATAAAATAAGCTACAGGGGAATCTTTTGCATAAGTAATCAACAGGCAAACATTAGCAACATTGACGACACCCTCCAAAAAGCAAACTCTTAGGGCATCATCTGTAATATCCGAGACCTCTGGGCTGTAGATGCTTCTGTTGTCATAAATTGCTAAGATGATCAAACCCAATGAGAAATGTTTAACCCCTAGATGACTTAGGGTGTACCGGTACGTCCTAGAAGTCTGTGTCCAGACGACCTTGGACGTACCGGTACGTCCTGAGCTATGAAGCGCGCTCCGGAGCGGAGCGCGCTTCATAGCAGGTGGGGCCCAGCTGCAATCAGCAGCCGACACCTCACCGTTAATGACACGCTGCAGCGATCGCGCTGCAGCGTGCCATTAACTCCTTAAGCGCCGCGTTCCCATGTCACTTATTATTCGGGACCCCCGCAGTGTGACTGTGGGGGTCCCGATCGTTAAAACGGACTGCCGAAGGTCTCTCACCTGCCTCTGTGCGATCCGATCGGCGCTCTGGTCACTGAGCCTGCACATATGGCATAGCAATGATCAGTGTGTGTAATCACACTAATGTATGGACAAGTCCCCCAAAGGGACTTCAAATGTGTAAAAAAAAAAAGTTAAAAACACCAATACACTACCCCAAAGCCCCTCCCCCAATAAAAGTTTAAATCACCCCCCTTTCCCATTATATAAATAAAACATATAAAAATAAATAAACATATCATATACTGTAGCGTGTGTAATTGTCCGATCTATTAAAATATAACAAGCGTCATTGCGAACGGTGAACGACGTACACGAAAAGAGGGGAAAAATTTGCGTGGATTACCGATTTTATGTTACATTATATATAAAAAAAATCAATAAAAAGTGATCAAAACGTCCGATCTTCACAAATATGGTATTAATAAAAACTAGAGATCAAGGCGGAAAAAATGACATCACAACCAGCCCCATAGGTGTAAAAATAAAAGCGCTATAAGACCTATAGAATAATGGTATCATGTTGCTTTTACCATATAGTGCATTACGTAGACACAGGAACTCCCCAAAAGTTACCATATTGCATTCTTTTTTAAGATTTCACCAATTTATATCTTCATAAATAATAACTTTGGGACTCCATCATACATGTTATGGTAAAATGAAAGACGCCATTACACAGTACACCTATTCCTGTAAAAAATAAGCCCTTACATGGCCTTGTAGATAGAAAACTGAAAGTGCTCGAGCTCTTAGAAGGGGAGGAGGAAAAAACGAAAGCGCAAGGAACAAAATCTGCGCGGTCCACTGGGTCATTTAGGGCCTGGTCCTTAAATAGTTAATACATTTAGCAAGCATTTAGCAAGTATTTTGAGCAGGTACTGTGACATTGCAAGGTGTAATGGCTCTGCTACAAACGGAGGTGGCCAGCTTGGCATCACCTAACATGTCACTCTTGTGTGAGATCTTCCTTGCTGAAGATGAATTCCACATTCATGTGAGACAGAAGCTTCTCCTGGGCTGAGTAATTTTCCAAATGTCTACGGGTAGCCATGTACTTGGGGTAATTTCCCATCAGCACAACAGTTTTTACTTTAATAGATCTGTTGCATTACCATTTAACCAATGTATGTGTCTGAAACGATACTCCCTTGCATTGCCCAATGGACGCTCAGTATGCTGATGATCCCACCAACATTGCCAGGCCATTGGAGAACACAAAGAACAATGGTTTCAGATGCATGTGTTTTCAGTATGTGAGAAAGCAGCCTTGTTTAATGATTTGAATTATTTTTCTGGAAATAGTGTGACTTCTACATAGATTTGTCTTCTCTGGGCATCCAATGGTTGTTACAAAAAGGGTGTAAAAACATGATAATCTTCCCATTAGGGCCACTCTCTGTCCTCCGCTCCCCACCGCTGTGATCTTCTTAACAATTTCTGGTGACGTGACATTCTGACAGGAAATGGTCACTCAGCATAGACAGTATAGTGCTGTCTATGTTGAGCAGCTGTTTCCTGTCAGAATGGCAGGCAATGGCAGGCGAGTTGACTATTACAATAAAGGTATGGATTAGAGATGAGCGAACCTCGAGCATGCTCGAGTCCATCTGAACCCGAACTTTTGGCCTTTGATTAGCGGTGGCTGCTAAAGTTGGATAAAGCCCTAAGGCTATATGGAAAACATGGATATAGTCATTGGCTGTATCCATGTTTTCCAGACAACCTTAGAGCTTTATCCAACTTCAGCAGCCCCCGCTTATCAAATGCCAATTGTTCGAGTTCGGATGGACTCGAACCTGAACCCGGTTCGCTCATCTCTAGTATGGATACTTTCACAGTGTATTATCAGTAGGGGGGGCAGAATGGTTGTTGAAAAAAAGCTGTCTTGTATTACTTTTATGTAGCACCCAGCATCTAACCTCTTAGATGTCACAGTCACTTTTGACTGCAACAACTAGGAGGTGTAATGGCAGGGATCGGAATGAACTCCAATGCCGGCTGCAGATGGTAAGTGTCAGCAACAGGTAGCAGAATGCACCCTCTGTGTATGGAGTAGGCTCAGCGCCATACTTTTCCATCTGACATTTGACGTACATTAAATGTCAAGAAAAGGACTAAACAAAATACTAATTGGTTCTAGAGACCAAAATGTCAACTCAATATAGAAAATTGGGGAACAGGACATATTAACTATTTATAGTTGGGCAGAGTCTAACAAATTAGATATATACGGACAAGAGGGAAAGTTTTCTACTGTTTTCTTAGCTTAGCAGCCGTGTTGTTGTTACTGGCTTTCAGAGCTTAGCTTCTGCTTCTTTTTTTGTGCTTTTCTGTACTTAGTTCTATGTAAATTAATGGCAGCTTCAGCATATCTTCCAAACCATTGATGCCAATGCATATTTCATTTACCTTTTTTGATTTTTTTAGATTATTTCAGTGTTTTATGTCAAAAAGTTCAAAATGTAATTTTTTGTAGACGTAATAGTTAAAATGCACGCGATTACGGGCTAGGTAGGAAACCTTGTTGCCTTACATTTACATTTATAAAACAATGACATATTAAAACCATTAACCAAAGAAGAGCTTGAGAAAAAAGTGTACACGTATTAAAACTCCCTATTTATCATCATTACTGGATGCTTCATTTGCAGACAGCTGCACTATAATTAGTCTTCAATGCCAGCATTGCACGTTCTGAATATACCGCTGGATAAACAGGATTCAGTACGTACAATGAGAAATAAAATATCAGGGCTTTTCATTTCAGTACTGTGGGTTATGCCTCTGCTGGTTGCTTTGTCAGAAAAATTATAAGCAACAAAAGATATGGCAATTATTCATGGCTGGCCATTATCATACGAGATAAAATAAGCATAAAGACAAAAAAAGGCTATCTACTTTTTATATTTAGAACTGAAGCTTTCACAAACCTGCTGCACATTATTAGATTGTGAATGTAAATTAACAGCAGAACAATTTAGGCAATTTCATGTTTAAACCCTATTTATGTCATGAGCTGGAAATTTGTAAGCTTGCACTGGAAAATATGTAGAAGGTCCCCACTGCGGCAAGTGCCCAGGGAATGTGAATTTCTTCTTAGGTACCCAGGGCAGTGTATGTTGAGGGCATTTCTTTCACCTATAACTGATAGTTCAAGTGTCCAATCAGGACACACCTGGAGCCATTGGTCACAGCTGAGGGAAGGGGCAGGGCATGTTCTGCAAACTGCACGACTGAGGCTACAGATATGCTTGTACTCCCCTCCCGACCTGTTTATGGGAGTAGTTTTGAGAAAATAGCTAAAAAAATACCAAGAGGTCCACTTTAAGGCATAATGAGTTGCTATTGTCTCACAGCTAGTTGCCTGGCAGAAGGAAATGTGACTTTCAAAATTGTAGTGTGACACTTAGAGGAGAAACCATGAAAGGCTACCAACAAAAATATCACTGATATTATATTGGGTTAAAAATATAAATGGCTAATGTCTGGGTCCAATAGGAAAAAAACATGCACAAAAGGTTTGTCACATACGTACCCTTACAATCACAAAGGATCAGAAGGATGCTAAATACGTACTGGCCCATTCTACTGACAGGGGTATTTTGCCTCCACAACCAAGCATTACATTTAGAAAAAGTTAAAATTTGAAGGATAGGCTATTACCTGGCCATTACGACAGACCTAGACCTAAGACAACCTGGCTGGATATGAGGATTACAAATAGATGGATAGATAGATAGATAGATAGATAGATAGATAGATAGATAGATAGATAGATAGAGGAGAAAGCCGCACTTCCAGTTCAGATGCAGCGGGTGCTTTACAGAGAAAGTCCCTCGGTCTGGGATCACAGAAAATACGAAGCAATGGTCCGCAGCACACCAGCATAGGTGAAAAAATGAGTTTTATTGCCAAAAGTGCATAGTACAAAGAAGCAAAGTTTCGAGAGGAAATCGAAATGTTGCTTCTTTGTACTCTGCACTTTTGGAAATAAAACACATTTTTTTCACCTACAGTATGCTGGTGTGCTGCGGACCATTGCTTTGTAGATAGATAGATATATGTTGAAAATGTAAGGCATGCCTGTATGTCAACATCACTAAGTGGGTACAGAGTTTGGCCACAGGTCTAGATTTTGATATAAGGGACTCTCTTAATTTTTAAGTCGGATGGTGTAGTATATAGTGATGAGCAAGTACTAAAATTGTTGGGTGCTCGTTACTCGAGACGAATATTTCCAGATACTCGGGTGCTCGTTTCGAGTAACAAACCCCATTGAAGTTAATGGGAAACGCAAGCATTTTTGCAGGGGACCCAAGCTTGGTACAGGGAAGGTTGGGGGGAAAACCTGTGAACCTCAGAAAATGATGGAAACACATGGATAGAAATGGACAGGAAACAGCAGGGGCAGCATGCATGGATGACTCTGAGGCTGCCTAATGGCACCATTACGCCAAATTCTGGGCAACAGCCTGGTGGTCAACCTCAAAACAATAGTGCTGACCCAGACCAAGATGGGCAAGGCACATGCGACCATGGTCAAAGGCCTGAAGGTCACTTTAAAGGTCAAAGGCCTTGGAGAGTGTTCCCCTGCCAGTGCCTGACAAGCTGACTGCTACCCTCTTTCCCCTTAATATCTTGTCTTTTTAAGTTATTAGACTAACCTGGGCTGGGGCATAACACCCCCTGACTACTTTAGCAGTTGGGGTAATTTTCACTGTAACATGTGACTCACCACTTCTCCCCACTGCTGATTTGATTTTGAGTTTTATTTTGAATTTGAGTTTTTATTTAAGTTATGAGTTTCAGTTTGAGTTTCAATTTTAATGGCTCAGTGGTTAGCACTGTAACCTTGCAATGCTGGGGTCCTGGGTTCAAATCCCACTAAGGACAACATCTGCATGAAGTTTGTATCTTCTCTCCATGTGATCTGCATATATCTATACTGCATAGATCTCTATGAGAGATCAGTGTGGCTATACTAAAAGTCCGCCAGGGGGACTTCTAGAATAAGTGTAAAAAAGTACATACATGTTTTTTTTATGAATAAAAAATCTCTTCCCCTAACAAAAGTTTGAATCATCCCCCTTTCCCCATTTTATAAATAAAAATAAATAAATAAACATATTTGGTATCGCTGCACGTGTAATCGCCTGAACTACTAAGTTATCACATTCCAGATCTTGCATGGTAAATGGCGCAAGCACTGGAAAAAATCAAGTGCAAAATTGCGCATTTTTGGTCGCATCAAATCCAAAAAAATTGTAATAAAAAGCAATCAAAAAGTCACATATGCGCAATCAAGGTACCGATAGAAATTAAAGATCATGGCGCAAAAAATGACACCTCACACAGACCCATAGACCAAGGAATAAAAGCGCTATAAGCATGGTAATTGAGCAATTTTAAAGGAACATTAATTTATTAAAAAGGGTTTTAATTTTTTAAAAGGCATCAAATAAAATAAAAGTTATGCAAGTTACACATCATTGTAATTGTAACAACTTGAGGAACATGCATAACAAGTCAGTTCTATCCTAGGGCGAACTGCGTAAATACAAATACTATCCAAATTTTAAAAAAATGTGTTTTTTTTTTTATCAATTTCCTCACACATTTAATTTTTTGCTGGTTTTGCAGCGTACTTTATGCAAAAACTAAGCCTGCCATTGCAAAGTACAATTAGTGGTGCAAAAAATAAGGGCTCATGTGGGTCTGTAAGTGAAAAAATGCAAGCGCTATGGCCTTTTAAACACGAGAAGGAAAAAACAAAAGCACAAAAAAAAATTAGTCCGGTCCTGAAGGGGTTAATTGAGGAGTGGAATCAAACCTAATAATGACTTTAATAAGTTGTACATCATTTGACCACTAATCCCCTGGTCTGTTTATGAAATAACAGGGAATGGTCAACACATGACTGATTCCGCATATTTTTGAGAATTGTGATCCATTTGTTATTGTAAGGGTCGGTATATGACAAAGAGATTGTGGATTATTTTTTCTATTGGACCCAACATTAGCCATCATCAAAGGCTTTTGTTGTTTGTCTGTGTTGTGGCATTTTTATACTTTTAACTGGATATAATAAAAGTGACAAACTAATATACTGAGATTAGCAGCCATGAGCTTAGCTGGTGGGTGTGAGGTTTAGACAGAGAGAGAGCTAAAGCATGTTTGCAATTTACATTTTTTTTAAGCTTTAAAACTGAGCAATACTTACTTGTATCCAGGTTTAGTCTCCTGAAGGCAGCTTTTAGTCTTGTGCTGGTTGAAGAAAAGAGAATGAATGCAGGAAATCACAGTGATACAGAGTGTCACAGCTCAAAGCGTCCATTAATCAAATGACTGCCTTCTATGTGAGCGTGCAGATGACCAGGTCAGGAGTTTCAACTACAGTATATACGATCACAGATAGCCATCTGTTGACAGATACTGACAGCATGACTGAGCAGGAGGCCGGGCAGCATTGATTATTCATAAGGAAGAGGGAGGAGGAAGGAGTGGGGAGGCATGCCAGATTGAGGCACAAATGCTGAGCCACAATTCCTCATTGACTCTTCATTACAGTAGGAGATGCACAATTGTGCATAATCCACTGCACGGACAAATTAGCAAGAGGCAACGCAGATAAGGGGACTACAAACTACAGCACACTCTCAACCTCTTGAGTAAAGCCCAGGTGCTGACAGATTCCCATTAGTATTGTGCTCCCTCACTGCTGAGCCTTTCACATTAATTTCAGTAATAGAGAACAATACGACAACAGTGCAATGTTGGACTGGCTCTTGTGTTGCTTTAAAAGAAGACATTGTCTATGTGGCGGTTCTCTCTCTCTCTCTCTCTCTCTCTCTCTCTCTCTCTCTGTCTTTATCCTATACAGTTTTTTCCAATGCAATAAAAATCCACTATGTACGCAGACCCTAGTACATATAGTATTTTTTTGTTAACATCTGAGGGATGTCATCTAAAATAGCTTGGTTATCTTAGAGAAGTTACATAGAAATTACCTAGAGTATCCAAGAAATCATGGTTAGAGCCATGTATATCTATGTAAAGCAAGTGCCATGTACAGTAAGAGGGTAATACTATCAATGTTTAAGGAACCTGTTCCCTTTAAAACTAAATTATGATTAAAAAAAGACATCTCTGTAGTTGGATGAACATCTCTGTGTGTTGGGGATCTAATCTGAACATTTAATGAACTGAATTAATGTAGAATTCTCTGTCTCTATGTCAGTTTCTTTGTGAAAATGTAACAAAAAGACTTGAATATAAAACTGTTTTATATGGGATACTAAATGTGCTTTTTGCAGCTTCCTTTGTAAACTTTAATAAGTTCAGCTGAAGTCCATTACTGTAACCTCCCGTTGGCTTTCGGGATCCGTGTCGCAATGTCACCTTGTGGATTTAGAATAGAATTAGGCAACATTTAATACATGTATTTTAATTTAAGACAGATCATTTTTTATCTTTTATGAAGTAAAGTGCCTATAAGGTATTCAATAAGCAAGGGTACAGGATGATATCTCTTTTTTGTAATGTAATATGACATTGAAATTCATCTGCAAGCGTGGCTTGATAATTTGCCCTTTTCACAGAGTACAGAATGCCAGGGGCTTCAGGAATTCAGGGGTAATAGAAATTTTTTATATGTCATATGGTTTGAAAAATCTAGGTTGAAATAAATCAAATGGTTTATTCATATTTAAAAGTATTATTTTCAGGTTTATGTGAGTATTATGTGGGTATTTCAAAATTGTAAATACTGTGCATATGGATATATTATTAGATGCAATAAATAAAGTTCAACTCTAATAATAAAAAGATGAAGTTAGAAAACATGGGGACAGGTACCGCGCATTGTTGTCTACAGTATGTCCATGAGGCTTGTCGTGAAGCATGTAACTAAATGATGTTAAAACAGCTCAGGCAAGATGGCAGCCCACATAACAAAGGACAAAAAAAAGAGAAAGTCAGAAAATAGAAGAGAATTGAACAGTCAGAAAATAGAAACCAATTAAAAAAAAATCTTTTATGTTCATTCTTGCCTCAACCTTGACAAGAAATTAGGTTACCCAATTTCATCATGTGTTTTTTTTTTGTGATTTTTGAACTAAAATTAATAAACATTAAATTTTAATATACTTAATGCCAAAACAGTTTTTCTCTTTGGTGATTGGTGTACCCAGTAAAAAAAACCTATATTATAGCTTGCATAGAGTACCTTCATCAATCAGCGCTGCCCGTGAACTGCTGCAGAAATGCTATAAATGTCTATGGTGGTAATAGACCTTTAAAGCAAATCTGCACTGCCGTAGATGCCCACTAAACCTTCCCTCCTGTTCTGTTTTGTTCCTCAATTCATGCCTGGTCCTGGAATCTGTCTGTTTTCTAGGGAAGGTATTTGGGTTAAAAAACAATTTTTATTCTGCTGGCACTGTTATTGAGGTGGGGCCTAGAGCATTTGTGCCCAAGGCCTGAAGTGCCTCTCTCCCCGCCATTCTTCTGTTGTCTGGAATGGATCTTTATCTTTGGCAGGCCTAGAGCACTGTTATTTTAGGCTCCGCCTCACTGACACTGCACCACATGAATGACACTGACACTGCACCACATAAATATAGACCACACTGAATAATGCAGCTTTATGGCATCCCTGAGAATATAAAGTCTGACAAAGGAATACAGTTTATGGCTATGTTCACACAACGTCAAAAATAGAGAAAAGGTAGCCGCTTTTGCAATTTAAAAAAACGTCCATTATTGCTGCGATTTAACTAACTGCAATGGCAATCCATTGAAGTCAATGGAAAGATGGACGTCCAATGCACACAATGTATTGATTAACGTCCGTTTTTACCACGGAAGTCAAAATAATAAACAGGATCATTTTTTTCTCACGTTTCTTGCAGCCGACGGTTTTTGTTAGTTGTTTACACACAGTTTTTCTTTTCTCACTGTTCTTTCTCTGTTTTTACTATTAAATCCAATGGACTTTTCAATTAAGCCACACTCAAAGGCCAATTAGCTACCCAAACTAGAATAATGTACAAACACTAGTCACTGCACCAAGGTGAGGCCAGGCTGCTAAATGACGTCCGTTATTTTAGACTCAAAATGACGGATGTTGTTTTAAACGGAGCTGAAAAAACGTTGTGTGAACATAGCCTATACCTAAATTCTTGAAAGCATCTTGAAAAAAACAAAACTGCATTTCATAGTTTTCCTTGTCAGCTGAATGGTTTAATTGTTTTTTTAAAAGCAGTTTTTGAGTTGTTAACCATATAACTATTAATATGACTGGGTGTCTTATCTGCCATTGGCAGAATTACCCATTAATAACAATATGTCCACTAATATTTCTCCTGGTTCAGGATGAACTTGAGTATGAAGTTTTACAAATTCTTATTTTCAGGTAGATTAAGAGCTTTGCAGTGTCTGATTCATTGAGAAGGTTATGGTACAGAGGAAAGATCCTGGGTTTCCACATAAGCCATCTACGAAAATATGTTAATTTAAATAATTCAAAGAATTCTCACCAGCTCCAGTGTTAAGGGTCAGATGCCTCAGAAAAATGTGATAAACTTACGTTCGTCTGTTAACTGTCTCCATACAGCACCACTGGGAGCACTGCTCCATTATTCCAGTGAACAGCCCTGGTGACATTAGGGTTGGTTAGGATGGTAGGGAATACTGATAAACCAACATGTTTGTAAATGTTTGTATGCTCATATGAACATGACCCTAATTGATCATGTTTGTCGATCACAAACAATTTGTTTGAGGATCGGAATGGTTATAACAATCATTTTCGATGATATTCGAACATGCGAACGTTTATATCACAATGTACGCAACTGCGCAAGTTTCCTCCCACCAATTTCAAAGAGCCAATGAACATGTGGGGAAGGAAGAGCACATCAGTTAATGTAGTAGCCATGTTCACTACTGACGTTACTGTGGCTGTACGATTAGCATCAAAATATACATTACGTACATGTTATAAAAACGCAACGCTGAGGCAAATTTTCTCACAGTCTTTCCTGATTCTTGTGCCATTCAGTTGGAAGAGTGAAACGAGCAGGGACAGCATCTGAATTTAGTTAGGCAGCAATATTCACAGTGGCAGCTAGTTAGTGTAGGGAGGGAGAGCTGACCGAGAAGGTCTTAGAATGTTGTGAAATTGTCAGTGCGGGGAGGGTGACAGAATCCAGCATTTTAGCACTATAAGGATTCATTTCATAACCCTGTGGTGACAAGGCATCCTCTTTGAAAAAAACTTAAGCCAACAGTCCTTTTCAGGGCATTTACAGTATATAGAGAGAGAAAGAGAAAGTTTATTTTGTCCACTAATTTTTCTTTCTGGCTTTGCTGTGTGGCAGTGATTGCCATTATATATGGACAAATAAAAGATACGCTAATGCTATACACCTCGTAATTGCTCCACTATTACGTATTTTACGTTTTACACCCAGGGCCGTATTTACCACTAGGCACCCGTGGTCCAATGCCTAGGGCAGTAGCCTGAAGGAGAGCAGCACCAGGGAGCAGGGGGAAGGAAACAACTATTTTTTTCTTATTATTTTTGTCTTCCACCTCCTATTCAGACTTTTTGAGTGTGTGTGTGTGGGCGGGGTGGGTGTGTATGGTGGAACTGTTCAGGTCTGGAGCTAATACCAACCCATTTACCAATCCTGTGGTGAGAATTCCCTCAAATAATATGCAGACTGCTCTAATCATTGATTTAATGTGGAAATTTGTTATGTTTTAAGCAGTTAAAGGCCATGAAAAACGCAATTCAGACAATGTTTCTACATGTAGAGAAATGCATGTGGCTGAAACCAATCTCCCCCACGCTCCTCAAGATGGGGTGTCCTCAGGTTTAGTGCCTAGGGCAGCAGCAGCTGGTAATATGGCCCTGTTTACACCGATAATCAGTATGCATTTGCTTAACTTGCTTCTATTGTACGTTGTTATTTGTTCATGAACTGATCACAATTTTTTTTTTTTATGTTTGTGTTAGGAATCCGAACAGAACATCAGGACGTTGGCTCACCACTAGTAGAGAAGGCTGCTCAATCAATAGCAGGGACTGTGGAGCAGTCGTGCCTGGCGCTGGCATACCATACTGTTTCCAGTGCTCTACTTTAGTGTCCTTACTAAAGTGAGAAATTCTCTATGTATAAAATTATCTATAATGTGCCCTAATTTGAAGAAAATGATATCTCAAGGAGATAATAATTTGAGCAGTTTTATGGCATACCTGACATTTAGTTAATAGACAATGTCATTAGCACATCCTAATACAGGTTGATGTAAACAGGATGCTGTAACAGAGCAGAATATTTTACTAAGCAGGAGCACAGTTTGCAGTCTTGTCTATTAAAATTAATACAGAGGAAATAGGAAGACACATTTCTGGTAAACTATATAATTATCTCAGCTTTAGGAGCTGTACAGGTTTAGCAGAAAATGTCACACGCATTTATGTTATTAAAACCACCGTATTCTCATAAACATTTTAATATTACAGCAGTCTATTTTTATAACTTTATTTTTTATTTTAATTAGTCATAGTTTTTTCACAGTTATCTATAATAATGCAGTGTGCTGTGTTCTTAAAAAAATATTGAGCTAATACAGTATTTCATGCCTGTTTTTATTACTTAAAGCCATCTTGATAATTACTTCTCTTGCACAAAGAGAAATTAAATCCATGTTTTCTGCAGCTAAAGTGTATCTGTCACCTACACAATGCTTAACAAACATCCAAAGCTGTGTAATAGTGCTTGTATAAAAAATACTGGTCATACCTTCAGTTATGTAAATTCTTGCTTTAATTTGCAGACAAAAATAACTTTACAGTTACCCTTAAGTGTCAAAACGGAATGTCACACCTCTTCGCCTCTGATCATTGGCTCAGGATGCTGTGCTCTCCTTGTAGTTGTGAATCCTCAAAATATCTACAGTATATTACAAAAGTCTTTTGCAGGTTCATCAGAGAGTCATACATGGCTCTGGGGCAAGCTCAGAGCAAAAGAAACTGCCAGAAAACAAGGAAGCTGAGAGAAAGGGAGATGATCACAGCACAGTGCAACCCAGAGCAGGTAGGAGGTAACGGACATGGCCGCATGCCATTACACTATGTTTCTGGGGCATTGCTATCATATTAGATGTCATCACCCCAGAGAGGATTTTAATATACTGCAAGGTACCTTCCATCTTAAAGGGAAAAACATGAGATCAGCACAACCAAAAAATCCAGTACCTACACAGCTCAATGGATCAGCTGTGTCATAATGTGCTGTAAAGCCTTCACTGACTACTGTTCCAACAATCATCATTCACTGGATAGTAGAGGATGAGTAGTGTTAGTCTCTTTCCATCACTCTGTGGGGGCTTCATCCCTTGATGCTACAAATGCTCCAGCACAAGACGCAAACACTCTTTTTACTTCCTGTTGCCTGGTTTCACCCACTTCAAGGTGCCACCTAAGGCACTAGACATTCATAGTGAACTGTCAAATACTGCCCTGATAGTATGGTACACGATGGACAACACAGGAAATGCTGTAGCTGTAGTAGCTAGTAGTAACAATGGCAGCAACAGTGCCAAATGGAGACAGTATAACCTCCTCACTCAGCTGAGTTTAGGAGTGCGCACTCACGCTTTATTTGGTTTCACAAGAAATATATATAAGCTTTTAATACAGGTGGGATTTCAAGTAACAAGACACATACATGTCACACTCTGATTGGTCAGTCCATAAATGGTCATTAGCTTCCTGTACTGCACAGTCAGGCTGGCACAATGTGATGTTTACCATATATATATTGTTTATATAATAGTCTGTTTCTTGTGGTTTGTGTTGTGACTACGATGTAGGTTCATGTTGCTTTTCTCATCGGCATGCTGCCAGCATTCCTCTCCTTCTAGAAGCAGTTACAAGGCTGAAACCATTTTAAGGATTACAATGTTTTAACCCAAAGTAATAACCCCTTCATGGCCACCTTAACATTATCATTATCATCCTATTCTCTGAAAAATGGACAAGAAATCAAAAATTCTGGTGGGGTATGTAAACTTTTGAGCACAACTATATATATTGAAAGCACACTGAATAATATATAGGTAGTGACTGATAGCTCTACACTGACGTCTCTAACAGCTAACCAGGTTAGGTCGCTCACTGATTGTGTGATTGAAGTAAAATATTGCTGACTGCACAAAATTTAAACACCTTTACCACAAGTCAGTGAGTCAACGAGTGTGCAAACTATAATCAGAAAAGGAGGTTTTTCTTCTGAAGACCCTTTTTTACACCCTATTAAGGCATATCACATCAGGAAGTGTATGTTCAAAACCACCTCCATTCAGCCATGCAAACCATTAAGGTCTCAATATAAAATATTAACGTATAAAGCCATAAACCTCACACACATTATTCAACACTGGACAAAATTTATTTATTCAATAAAAAACAAAAAAATGACGAGTTATTTTTGTCAGGAGCCGTAAAACAAGTAGAAAAAAAAGCCTGTGTATTCTACTGCATCATTTCTCATTTGGAATAATGGCAAAAAGAAATCTGAAAAGTGAAATCATTCTCCTCTATGGAAAATGGTTTCTTTTATAGAGAATGAATTCCTAGCAGAGAGAATGCACAGAGCACACCAACGGAATACCAATGAGGAGTATTGCTTCAACTGCTTGTACACAAATCACTTATATGACATGATGGAGTCATACATGTAATTACATTAACATTTACCAGCAATAGGGCAGGGCTATGCTACTACAGATGTATTGCAGTCTAATGAAGGTCAAACCTAATCAACCATCACTTTGACCTAAGGTATGTTTGTTTTTTTAAATCTGAATAGGATGGGGGTCACATTTCGGGTAGATATGTAATTAATTCCTTCCTTCGTTAGGACTGTACTTAACTTGAAGGTCTCACAAGAGGAATATATTGACTCAAAATGCAATGTTCTAAATGTATTATCTATATGTTGTGGTCTAAAGAAGGAATTTCTATTCTCCTGTTACATTAGTCCAAAGAACGTGAAGTATATTACCAATCACTACTAATTGCTGGTTCTGAGCTCTCTAGAAGGTCAGAGTCCTAAATTCCCTTCTGTGCTTTCGATTAAAGATCTGTCTATGAAATCCTCATTCATTCTACATTTTCCCAAGCTCAGCACTTTACATTCATGACACCATGCTTCTGCAGGAAGAACCTGATCAATTCTGATTGGTTATAAAGAGAATAAATTGCCGTAACCGGAACGTTGACTAAATAATTCAGAAGTAGGATAAGACCTTGTGCACAAATTAAAGCAAAAATAGGAAGTTGGGGAAAGATAATGCATGACAGGTCGGATTCTTTCCTGTTAATTAACCGTTTCATAATGAATTATATAATCGGAAATGGCAGAAGATGACTTTTTGTTATAGGAGAAGATGGTCAATGTTTTATGTTGTTAATGAACCTTTGGAATCCAGCAATGTCATGCCCAGTAGCTTGTAACTGATCTGATGATAATTAAAATCAATATGCTACATTTCTGTTGTCATAAGACATCACCTATGACTGAGTGTGTAGGGAGAAAAATCTATATATGATACCTGCTATTTTTCTTTTCTAAATTTATATATGTACAGTATACTATATACACAGAATTGCCACTTTATGAGAGACACCTACTCTTACTCCAGTGGAGTTCCCATTCTGTTGTGGTAACACATCACGTATGACTGAGTGTGTTAGGAGAAACACTATTGGGGGAGATTTATCAAAGGGTGTAAAATTTAGACTGGTGCAAACTGCCCAAGGCAACAAATCACAGCTCAGCTTTAGGCAGTGCTGAAAGGAAAGCTGAGCTGTGATTGGTAGCTGTGGGCAGTTTGCACCAGTCTAAATTTTACACCCTTTGATAAATCTCCCCCTATATATGTTAAATGGTCTATATATTTTCTAAATGTATGTATGTATATACACTATATACACTAATGCCTTATTCACACGTCAGTATATTTTTCCAATGCGCAAATTTCAGTCAGTAACAATCCGCAAATTCAGTCCGTATTGCATCCGTATTGCATCCGTAAAAAAAAAATGCGGACCCCATAGAGTTGTATTGGGTGTGTCAGTTACTGTCCGTACTAGGGCCTGTCCTTTTTTTTTTGCGGAACGGATTGCAGCCCAGTACACAACACGGATGTGTGTATGGGTCCATTGAAATACATTGGTCCTATTTTTCTGTGGATCCGCAATTGCGGACAGGAACAGGATGTGTGAATAGGGCGTAATTGGTTATGTTAATAAAGACACTGGATCTTTCTCAATTGTAGCTTCCTTAGAAGCACAGAAATGAGACACATCACTCCAGAATGCTGCATAAAATCAGGAGAGCAAGTTTATTGTATATGTAAAGCCACATTTCGATAGAAAACTTTAATGATTTCTTTGACATCTAACATGGCCTGGTTATAGGTTCTAAACCAGCTAGTTCCAGTATTTTGCAAACTTCCAACCTTGTAGGATTTTTTTATTTGTAGCAGAGTCATAAGCATGTGACAATTCTTTAGAAAAGTTAGTTCACTGCCAAACTGTTCCAGCTTCTGGAGGACTCTATTCCACAGCAGGACCACAACGTAAAAGAAACACCAAGCTGGTCCAAACAGGCCAGAACATGGAAAAAGAAAACCATGAATTCTCTCAGGTTAGTATAAAAAAGCAGCTTTGCAAGCTCATGTTTAAAACACCAGGGCACATATCTATAAATCATGTCTAAGAACTTCAAAGGTTCAAAGGCATTTGTCTTATTTTATTATACGAGTCTCAATGCTTTTAACCTGATTCTTCAGCAAACTTCCTAATCTATGCCTAACCTGGGAGCTGGAGAGTTGAGGGACTTGACAGAACAGTGGTCACTTAACTTACAATGGCCTTAGGATACAATTTTCAACATACAATCAGGGGCGTAGCTAAGGGTTTAGCCTGGGGGGGGGGGGGGCGAATGAGTCTGAGTGGGCCCCCAACCATTGTTAACCATAGTAAACCTCAGCAGGTGACAAGGATTTCTGAATAATGAGGAGTATATTCTTCTACATTTCTTAAAGTGAATAAGAATAAAGAGGCAGTGTAAGAGGCTTTCTGCATCTGGAATATAGAACCACAAAAAAAAAAAAAAAAGGGCTTAACATTAGAAAAATATAGCTGCCTTCTTCCACAGACAGCACCGTTCTTGTCCTCAGTTTGTGTGTGGTATTCGACTAAAGTGAATGGAGCCAAGCTGTGATACCACACACAATCTAAGAGCAGGGGTGGCTCTGTTTTTGGAAGAAAACAATTATGTTTCGATTCGAGGTCATGTGGTTCAGCTATCCAATGAGGGTAGACTCCCAGGGTCCCTCACAGCCTCCCTGCATGGTGATTGGATTAAAAAAGGTGCCAACTGTAATGGGAGGGCTTTCGAATGTTTCCCGCGTATTGGCCACACTACTGGATTGAATTTGAATCTTTTGAATACCGCAATATTCGATCAAATACCATCTCGATCGAATCGTATTCGCTCATCTCTACATTTTATATTATCCTGTTGACTTCCAGATAGCATCTGACAGCATCATGTTTTAAGGGATAAAATAGCGCTTTTTTTAGTGCTATGTGCAACTTTCTTTGCAGTTTCTGTGTCTTTTCATTAAATAGTCTGCCTGTTGTCGTCCCTGTCATTTAAAAAAATCTACAGCAATCTTTGTTTAGTTGCACTAGATGGGCTTTACTTATGTCTACATTTATGTCTATGTTTATGTCTACGGAACCCCCCTGGAACAACTGGATAGAGGATGTGTCAAACTGGGGAGTAAAGGGCTGTCTTATACTTCAACCCACTCATTCTAACGCACTGTATTTGCATGCATTTTTGTTGTCTCTTTTCTGTGGCGTTTTCCCCATCATGTGGTACGTTGATCATGGAGCTTAATTTCTGTTCAAGTAAGAAAAAAAACACACAACCCCCCCCCCCCCCCCCCCACACACACACACAATTTACTTTTTTTTTTTTTTTTTTATATAAAATGCAATTAATACCAGAAACTGCATGAAAAAGAAGTCACATGTAAAACATATTTCATTTTCCAAACCTGACCTGAAAATGACACCAATGTGGGCACAGAGAAGTATTGCTTGCAGTGAATTAAATATTTTTCCTGTTGACTTTCAGCTAAAATCTAGCCTCAGCCATTTTACCCCCTGTAAACATTATTGGAAAACTGGGATTAAAAAGGCATTTCTATAAGTTGCTGAACAATGTGGCAAATAATTTAGACTTGCAAGCAGTGTTTAACTACCATAAAGGCAGACCACAGGTAAATGCTGTAGCGCTCTGACTGATAGAGGAAGAAGCTATTGGCTTCCTGTCCTGCCAGTCTATCTTAATGCAGGAGGGAGCATTGCACCTCCAGCAACAAGGACCCCCCGCCATACACATAATCCCCCTGCCTGGCACAGTCACCTGGCATTTGTTTTTCCAGCTCCCTGGTGCAGAGTAATGTCACTTGTGCACTGATTAGCTGGGAGAATGAAGGAACGATGGGGTACTGTCCCTGGCCAGGAAAGTATGTGGGGCCATGGGCTGTACAGGATTACTGGGGCCCTGTACAATGTTTTGCTATGTCCATGAATTCTAGCTACACCCCCTAAAAATATAATTCACCACAATCTTTACACAGTTTATGAACTTGTGTAGCTTTGTGTAGCTATAAAAAGTATGTTGAAGACAACCCCCCCCCCCACCTTAATCCCTATCAACTTTTTTTTTTAAAAAAAGCAATAAGAGTGACAAAAAGGAAAATGACAAACTAATTTTTGACAAAGACAGGTGTGTGCAAAACTGTACAACTTTTTTTGACCATAAAACTAGTTCCCCCATAAAGGTAAATATTAGGGATGGTCCGAACCGAGTTCGGATCGGGTTCGTACGAACCCGAACCCTCGGTAATGATTCCCGCTGTCTGCCCACTTCGTGCAGCGGGCGGATCCAGTGGGAGGACCGCCTGGAAAAATGGGATACAACCATAGCCATAGGCTGTATCCCATTTTTCCAGGTGGTCTTCCCGCTGGATCCGCCCGCTGCACGGAGCGGGCAGACAGCGGGAATCCGATGCCGAGCGTTCGGGTTCATCCGAACCCGAACCTCGGCGGGTTCGGACCATCCCTAGTAAATATGACACAGCACAAGTCTAAGGAGTTTTTTTTGTGTATGTTTGGGATTGTGGTTAAATTTGTTGGAAATCTGTTGTACTGTAAAACTTAACACAAAAATAAAACTTAAGGCTGGCAATGTAAGTGTCATATTACAGATCACAGATTGTTTTGCAATTTTTGATATGCTGCAGCTTTTTTGTATTTGTATACTTGGACACTGTGATACCTGTTGGTACCCAGCCTTAAATCTTTCATTGAGTGCTACATAATTTTTGGATCTATCTATGCAATGCCTCTCCTTTCTTCCTATCCGCCCCTGGGCAGGATTTTTACTATTCATCACTTGTCTAAACAGTGCACATGTGCCTTAACGATCAGAAGCCGCACATGAACACTGTTTAAACAATGAATAAATAAAAGAAGTCCTGCCTGGGGCATTCCTTATGATGAGGACGGAGGGAAGCAAGAAAGCAGAGGCGTTGCAGGCCTAGGGCACAGACACTCTAGGCCACGCCACATTGACTCTGCTGCAGATTAAAAGATACTTTTTTACCATAACAAAGCCATAAGGCGCATTTTAAAAGACATCACCGTGAAGGACCTATTGTCATCAAACGGACAGTACCAGAGGTTGAGGGGGGTTGGTGGATATAGTATCAACAACGTAAGTGTCATATTAATCACGGCTGTTGTTACCGATTTGCAACAACGGGCATGATTAATATGACACTTACTTTGGCTGCCCCCTATGGAATCCCGTCTGGAGTGTATACACAGAGTATACACTCCGGCCGAGATCACTAGCGACGCCACAAAAAACTGAAATGTATGTTTTCTGCAGTGGCTATTCATTGAATAGCAGCCGCAGAGAACCTGTCACTTCACACAATGGAGGGTGCAACTCCGGCCGCACGCTCCAATGCCTCTCCTTTCTTCCTATCCGCCCCAGGGCAGGATTTTTACTATTCATCACTTGTCTAAACAGTGCACATGTACCTTAACGATCAAAAGCCGCATATGTACACTGTTCAAACAATGAATAAATAAAAGAAGTCCTGCCAGGGGCATTCCTTATGATGAAGACAGAGGGAAAGCAGAGGTGTCGCAGGTCTAGGACACAGACACTCCAGGCCACGCCACATTGACTTTGCTGCAGATTAAAAGATATTTTTTTACCATAACAAAGCCTTAAGGCGCATTTTAAAAGACATCAACATGAAGGATTTATTCTCATCAAAAGGACAGTACCAGAGGTGTGGGGGGGGGTGTGGATATAGTATCATTTTAAAGGAATCAATTTCCTGCTTTTATCTAAGCAAACATAATTAATGTACACTTTGAAAAAACAATCTAACTTCTGATATATTTGCCCCCTCAATCCTTTACCATTTTCAAGCTATCTGCTTGTAAACATGTAATCACAACTTATACATTCATAGGATAAATTTGTATGCTATTTTGCCAATCTTAATTTATGAATCAATGTAGACATTTTCTATTCACATTGGCAGATAGGTAATAGCATGGTAATAAGCTCATCAATATATTTCCTGTAATGGTATACTTTGTTTTACCACTGCACCGACAGATGTCAAGAAAAGGTAATTGTTCTGTAAATGACTCTTCACCTATTCTACCTTCCAATTACAATCTGCTAACATTAATGACTTAACAATTTGAAAACATACATGTTTACATTCTTAAGTAAGCCAATCAAACTTAACAGGGCTTCAGTATCTGACCCAAAAGTTGTTACACGAAAGATATGAAATATGAAACGGGTGTATTTGCATTCATAAGGGAAAAAGAAATATTCCGGAACTCATTTAGACTCTGCCAGAGATCCTCTGGTCACCTTCGGACACTTCAGCCTCTGGGGATACTGAGGCAGACAGCGCTGCCCCACTAGCCCAAGCAGCCCTGCTATCAGAGGAACAGAATCGGGTCAAGACTCTACCCAGAGCCGAACTCACATTACTGACCCGCATGGAGAAGAGACACAGAGAAGACATGGCAGACCTTAAAATGGGCATAGCCTCCAGTACCTCCCTTATAGGGCTGTTGGAAACATGGCACGTGAATTTGAATTGCTGTCAAGCAAACCTGACTCTCCAAGTGGATGCATTTAACACTGAGATACACGACCTTGTCTCTCGCATCAACAACCTCAAAAACAGAGGTTGCAAAAATCACATAAAGATTAGAGGTATCGGAGGAAATTGAGAGCGACATTTTGACTGATGTATGGCACATCTTTAAACAGTACTTGGGCAACCAGTACTTGGGGAACACCACAACATCCTAGAGACATACTCTGCTACATGCACTTTTATGTTAAAAATGGAAATTTTCTGTGGTGGGTCTGAGAGCATGGCCTCTTAAACTATAAGGGCACTGAAATTTCCACTCTACCATAACTTTCCTGCTGCACCCTTGCCATGCAGCACATCTTATGTCCATTACTGGAGGCCTTTCGGGATGGGGGGCCTCCCCTTCTAGCTAATCATCAGGCACTCCAGTACTTCCCATATGTTCCATACTGTAGAAGAGCTCCTTTGGGCCTTCAAACTCTTAAGCCTGATGCCTTTCCCAGCCTCATAATGGACATCACAACCCTTTCAGCATTAAACGGAGTTCAAGACCCCCTCTCCAAAAACGCTTTGCAAATGTCCAAAGCTGCTCCACTTCCCCGCCACAGCACTTCCCACTTTCCACAAAGCCCGGCTTATCCATGGCACTGTCCATGAGTTCCATGCCACAGCATGCCTCCCTCACCTGTTGTTTAGTTACTCACCCTAGGATGCTCGGTTAATTGTGAGTCAGTACAAATTTTCCTTCTCTGAATGAGTGGTATGTACCAGCTCTTTGTTGCTTGTCATGGGGGGGGGGGGGGGCATTTTAAGGATATGGGAGGATCAAGCTGTAGTTTTAACCATGGGTCTGGACCACTGACTGGACATTGGTCAGGACCGTGACACCCAGTTGCAGAACTTTATATTGGAACTATGTTTTTTCAGTTTCTCAACCTATGGGCTCCATTAGTACTACCCGCTGCCACTTTCCCTGGTTCCTCCATGGGATCTGCAGTTAAGTTGACTGTTTTGTTTATTAATAGGACATTACATCTGTGATTGTCGGCAAGGTCTCGCTATATGACGTTATCCATGGATGACTTGTATGGTTTGCCCTGTCTCATACATAATATCATTGTTCCTTTATGACTCTCACACAGCAGTATGACCTGTGTTTTCCCAATCCCAGTACCCATCCATCCCCCTCCTCCCTAGTGCAAAGGGTTTTACACCTATTTCTTTTTTCTATTTTACACCTTTTTCTGCGCCCCCCTACCTTACTACCTCCTTTGCCTCTTCCACTTCTCTCCTCCCCTTTTTTTTCTACTCCTCTCTTCCCCTGTCCCCTCACTGAACTACGTCAGTTATTCATTGTGTTTTCCTTAATGCACGGGGGATCAATATCCCTGAATAGCGCTCCTCCCTGCTGTCTTTTCTTCGGTCCGAGCAGGAATCAGTGGCCTTTATACAGGAGACCCACTTCTGGAATGACCAAATTAAGAAGCTGTCTAACCAGTTTTTCCAAGAAGTCTTCCATAGCTGCTCCCCAGACTCCAAAATAAAAGCCGTGTTTATCCTGTTTGCCTGTTTGCCAGCTCCATAGAAATATATTTTGTTAAAGGTAGGATGTCAGGCACTCTCTTTACCTTTGGCACTATCTACCCGTGCAGCGTGTATGGTGCCGTTGTATCCACGTGTACCGGGCCAGCAAATAGAAATAATGTACTGTAATACCAATGCTGATTCCATGGTGGCAAATCAGTTGTTCTAAGGAAAAAGATTAAAAAAAAAATAGAGTAACAAATAATTTCTATTTGCTGTGGCTATAGAGCAATATAGCAGCTATGGTAATAAACAATATTGATTTCATTATCTGAAGTACAAAATCCATAACTGTTCCCTGCATTCCATATTGTCACTTACCTGTCCTTTTTCTTTTTTTACTTAAGGTCCCCATACACTTTTGTCGCCTGTACCCACTTTTTGCAGCAAGCCATCAGTATAAGGTTTGTGGGGCCCTCCTGACCGTTCACTGACAGAAGCAATCTACAGCACATTTTCACCTTAAAGACTTTCATGTTAATGGTCTGTTGGAGAAGGCTGCAGTGCAATGCTTAGTGAATAGTAATTTCCGCTGGATGCGCATAGACAGCCGCTGCAGGCGTCACCTAACAAGCTGGCTAATGTTCCAATTATAAACTCTACTATGGAATAGGTACAGTAGTATGGATAAATATCCTGTGTGGTATACAATGTTGGTCAGAGTAGAAAATATGTATTTAGCATAAACTGCTGCATATGATTCAAGAAATATTGTGCATGTCAATAGGCAGTAATAATGATTAGTAACAGATCTTCTGTTTTCAGTATAAAAAATAAAAAAAATAAAAACTTTGTAAATCTATTGCATTGCTTATAATGTTCTAATAAGTTGCATCCTGTATTAGATTTGCATCTATAAATTAGCCTACTGTACTTTTGCGGCAAACCGCTGATTGCTTATCCCAGGTCCATTGATTTCAATGTTGTGTAGGGTAATAACTATATTTGGTCCATTTCAGAATGTATACCTATTTTCAATGGTTTCAAAAGCACAGAGGGCACACTCTTTTGGGCCATTTTCATGCAGTTTTTTTTTCTTTTTACACTTTTTAAAAGTATTTACACTTTTAGATAAGGCAATTCTTCCCATTTGCCTTAAAGTGTCACTGTTATTATAACTTTCAAAATCTAAATCAACAGTAGACGTGATATAAAGCAAGCTTGCAATATACATTCATTATTTTTTTTATTTTTTATTTTTTTTACAATGCTGTAAAACAAAGCTAAACTTACCAGGAATCCAGCAACAGTCTCCTGAAGGCAGATTTTCTGACTTGTGCTGGTTGCAAAAATCTGACTAAACACAGGAATTCCAGCTAATACAGAAAGTTACAGCTCTGTCAATCACATGACTGCTTTCTCTCTGCGAGCGCTCAGATGGCCTGGAATACACAGGACTTCCTGTTTTTTGAATGTTTCCTGTTAAAAAAAAAAAACTGTCAGAAAACAGGAAGTGCCTTGTTTTCCTAGCCAGGAGTAGTAATGGTGAGATTCCTGAGTCTTACCCTTTCCACAGATTGTTTCATAAGGTGGGGATCATGATTGTGCATTGGTCACATATGGGCCTTCAAGTCAGAAATATTACTTCATCATGTGCTAGTCCTTCAGAAATATTTTTTTGGGGTCATTTACATAGGGAGTCTGCCCAGTCTGTCTATAATGGGACTTTTCTTTGTTCTGGAAGTTGTATGAAAAAGCAGTAGCCCCTGGTAAATTGATATACTAGACCAAGCCTGATAATGTCACAGAAACACATATACTTTTTATGTGTCCAGTTTAAACTGTTTTATTTTAGTTTTTTCTAAAAGTTTTTAGTCAAAGCATCCATCTTCTGCTGGCTTACCAAGGTGTGATATATAAAGTTTGTTAATTAATAAAAAAGAAAGGTGAGCGGTCCCCAATTTTTAATGACCAACAAGATACAAACCAAGCAGTAGCAGCTTTATATTAACATGATAGAAGAAAACATGAATTTTGGCCCTTCCCCCTTTATAACACCAGCATGCACACACACCAGCCCCATACCATCAGTTTTAATACACCATGCCTGGCGGTAGCCAACACCAAGCTAACGCCAAGCTCCTTTTTAGTAATGGAACACCATTTAATAGATGACTTGACTGTTAAGGCAATGATGAGTTGAAAAAATGTACTGTCTCACATTTATTTTATATAATGTAACTTAGCTATTATAAGTCATTGTTTTATAGTTCTTTGTGCAAATAATCCAGTTTTGAAATGAAAATACATAGGAGTGCAATGTCTGTCAAAGTAACTAGTTAAACAATACACTTAGTTTTGTCTGTTATCATCCACTCTAAATGTCTTGTATTCTAGTTACAGGTCAGTGATTTTTTTTTTAAAGTTAATTACTTGCTCATTAGTTTACTTCCTGAACCATTAAGATACAGATAAGATTCTATTAATTAAGTGGGAGTTAATTTACATTTGTTTATATCTACCACAAAGAGATAAGAAACAACTAAGCTTAGGGCATTATAGATTTACCTAAAATACTTTAGGAATCAAAAGTCCCTCGATAAAAAAAAGTCTGAAGATATATAAATAAACTCATTTCTTGCACTTTAGACTTCATACATAATAGACCGCAATGTAAATGAAGACACAAATTACTAGTCACTAGTCATTATTAAGTCATTAAGTCATTATTTTAAGGCTATGTTCACACAGTATCAGTATTTCTGTCAGTTGTTTTTTTCAACCAAAACCAAGAGTGGAACTGACAGGACAACATTATAATGCAAAAAAAAATAAAAAGTTATACAAACAAATAGAAATTTTAAGAAAACATTAAATGAACTAACCCCTTAAGGACAGAGCCTGAAATGGCCTTAATGACAGAGACAAATTTTATGAATATGACCAGTGTCACTTTAGTCATTAATAACTTCGGGATGCTTTTACCTATCCGGCTGATTCTGAGATTGTTTTCTCGTGACATATTGTACTTTACATTTCTGGTAAATTGGAGTCGATACTCATAACAAATCTTTATGAAAAAAACCCAAATAATGTGAAAAAATGTGAAAAAATGCATTTTTCCAACTTTGAAACTTCTTTGCGTATACAGAAAGTGGTTATACCACATAAATTATATATTAAATAGCATTAGCAACATGTCTACTTTATGTTGGCGGTATTTATTAAACTATCTTTCATTTTTTTTAGACGATAGGAAGCTTAAAACATTAGCAGCAAATTTCCAAATTTTCAGTAAAATTTCAAAATCAGATATTTTTAGGGACCTGTTCAGGTTTAAAGTGTATTTGAGGGGCCTGTATGTTAGAAAGCCCCACAAAGCACCCCATTTCAGAAACTGCACCCCCCAAACTCTGCAAAAGCACATCCAGAAAGTGTTTTAACCCTTTAGGGGAGTCACAGAAATAAAAGCCAAGTGTGTAAGGAATTTGAAAATTTTAATTTTCTGTGCAGAGATTTTATTGTAATCCAATATTTTTCATAATTATAAACCTATTACCAGAGAAATGCACCCCAATAATTATTGCCCCGTTTCTGCAGTTTATAGAAATACCCCATATGTGGCCCTATTGCGCTATTTGACGCAACCACAAGCCTCAGATATAAGGGAGCGCCTAGTGAATTTCAATGGCTCCGTTATATTTGGTCATTTTTGACTGTACCACTTCAGGTTGGCAGAGGCTCTGGGGTGTCAAAACCTAAAAAACACCCCTAAAGGGACACCATTTAGAAAACTACACCCCTCAAGGAATGTAACAAGGGGTGCGGTGAGCATCTGGACCCCACAGGTGCTTCACAGATTTTCCCAACAATATGGCGTGAAAAAAGAAAAATTTATTTTTTACACTAAAACGTTGTTCTAGCCTTCAATTTTTCATTTTCTTAAAGGGATAAGAGGCAAAAAAAGACAAAAAATGTGTAGCGCAGTTTCTCCCGAGTACAGAAATACCCCACATGTGGACATAAAGTGCCAAGGGGGCGCAGGACGAGCCTCCAAAGGGAAGGAGCGCCAATAGGCTTTTGGAAGCTGAATTTCACTGAAAAGGATTTCAAGGGCCATGTCGCATTTACAGAGCCCTCGTGCTGCCAAAACACTGGAAACCCCCCACAAGTGATTCCATTCTGGAAACTACACCCCTCAAGGAATCTAACAAGGGGTGCAGTGAGCATATGGACCCCACTGGTGACGGGCACAAATGTGGAACAATGTGACGTGAAAGGGAAAAATTTCATTTTTTCACTTTCATGGCACAAATGTGCCCGTCATCAAGGGGTCCATATCCTCACTGCACCCCTTGTTAGATTCCTTGAGGGGTGCAGTTTCCAGAATGGGGTCACTTGTGGGGGGTTTCCAGTGTTTTGGCAGCAGGAGGGCTCTGTAAATGCGACATGGCGTTCATCATCCATTCTAGCCAAATCCAACCTCCAAAATCCAAATGGCGCTCCTTCCCTTCGGAGGCTTGCCCTGCGCCCACATGGCGCTTTATGTCCACATGTGGGGTATTTACGGACTCGGGGGAAATTGCTCTACACATATTGTGTGTTTTTTTCTCTTTTAACCCCTTGTGAAAATGATAAATTCAAGGCTAAACCAACATTATAGTGTAAAAAATGTAATATTTCATTTTCACGCCACATTGTTCCACATTTGTGCCCGTCACCAGTGGGGTCCATATGCTCACTACACCCCTTGTTACATTCCCTGAGGGGTGTAGTTTCCATAATGGGGTCACTTGTGGGGGGTTTCAACTGTCTTGGCAACACAGAGGCCTTTTGAATGCAACATGGCCCCTCGAAATCTATTCCATCCAAATCCAGCCTTCAAAAACGAAATGGTGCTCCTTCCCTTCGGAGGCTTACCCTGCACCCGCATGGCGCTTTATGTCCACATGTGGGGTATTTACGGACTCGGGGGAAATTGCGCTACACATTTTGTTTTTTTTCTCCTCTTTTAACCCCTTGTGAAAATGATATATTCAAGGCTAAACCAACATTATAGTGTAAAAAATGTAATATTTCATTTTCACGCCACATTGTTCCACATTTGTGTCCGTCACCAGTGGGGTCCATATGCTCACTACACCCCTTGTTACATTCCTTGAGGGGTGCAGTTTCCATAATGGGGTCACTTGTGGGGGGTTTCAACTGTCTTGGCAACACAGGGGCCTTTTGAATGCAACATGGCCCCTCGAAATCCATTCCATCCAAATCCAGCCTTCAAGAACCAAATGGCGCTTCTTCCCTTCGGAGGCTTACCCTGCACCCGCATGGCGCTTTATGTCCACATGTGGGGTATTTCCGTACTCAGGGGAAATTGCTCTACACATTAAATGTTTTTTTTTATCTTTTAACCCCTTGTGAAAATGAAAAAACATGACAAGATTAATGATTTAGAGTAAAAATTTTACAAAAATTACACTAAATGTTGGTCTAGCCTTGATTTTTTTCCATTTCCACAAGGGGTTAAAAAAGAAAATGAACACAAAACGTGTAGGGTAGTGTCCCCTGAGTACGAAAATACCCCACATGTGGACATAATGTGCCATATGGGCACAGGGCAAGTCACCAAAGGGACAGAGCGCCATTTAGAGGCTGGAATGGAGGATGGAGGCCATGTCGCAATTACAAAGCTCCTGTGCTGCCAGGACAGTAGAAACCCCCGACAAGTGACCCCATTCTGGAAACTACACCCCATAAGGAATCTAACAAGGGGTGCAGTGAGCATATGGACCCCACTGGTGACGGGCACTTACGTAGAACATGTGCCGAGAAATAAAAAAATACAATTTTTTTTCATTTTCACGTCCCAAATGTGGCCGTCACCAGGGGGCCATATCCCCGCTGCCCCCCTTCTTAGATTCCTTATGGGGTGTAGTTTCCAGAATGGGGTCACTTGTGGGGGGTTTCTACTGTCCTGGCCGCACAGAGGCTTTGTAATTGCATCATGGCATCCTCTAATGGGAATGGCGGCCATACCTATTAGCTGGGGAAAAGGGACAATTCTAATTTATTTGGGGGTATTGGGCCAATTATTAGTTTATAAGGTTGGAAATGACAGGTGTCCATCAAATTCAACCTGTGTTGATCCAGAGGAAGGCAAAAAACCCTCTTAAGGCAGACGACAGTAGCCTCATCACAGGGGAAAAATTCCTTCCCGACTCCATAATGGCGATCAGAATAATCCCCGGATCAACGTGACCCCTGAAATAGGAATAAGGGACAGAATTTAGATAATGTAGAACCCCAGTGACGTGTGGTGCGCCTTGAAGCGATCCAGTATGCAGAGGCCGGGGGGATCAGGACAGGCGTCACACTGGAAATGGTGTCCTTCCTGATCCCGCTGTTACGCCACACTCTGCACTTCTTCTGGGGTCTCCTGTTCTCCAGTGTGGGGGACGTCACCTGGAAAATGTTGCCCTGGTGCGATACGGGGTCCTTCATATCCAGAAGTGCTGGGTCCGCTCCATGGCTGCTAAATATTAGGGCGCTATTACTGCTTCTGATATGTTCGGATCGTGCCGCAAGCTACAGGGCAGCGAGGGACCAGAAGAGGGGGTGCTGGTATAAAAGTTATCCCCGTACAGGTGGTGACCTTTACCCAGCAGTGGGAAGATCAGTTCCCGGACGATCTCCCCACTAACTCCAAGGATGGGGGGGAAGGGGGCATCTGGGGGCTGGATTCGGGTGTCCCTTCCTACATACACTCTAAGGGTACATGCACACTGCGGAATCGCGACAGATAACCCTTCGTGCATTCCACAGCTGGCACCCACCGGCGGACTGATGCAGGCGCGCGTCTCCACACGTGTCATAGACTCCATTCTATGCACGGGCGGATTCCGCTCTCCGTCCAACGTGTTCATTCTTTGGATGGACGATGGAATCCGCCCGTGCATAGAATGGATTCTATGACACGGGTGGAGACGCGCCCCTGCATCAGTCCGCCGGCGGGTGCCAGCTGCGGAATGCACAAAGGGTTATCCTTCGCCATTCCGCAGTGTGCACGTACCCGAAATCTGTAAGTGTACCCTAAGGCACGCTCACAGAGTTTGTAGAATTTCACACCATACCGTCATCTCTTATTGGGACGGTACTGGCGGAAAAGATGTGTCTGGGGGGCAGCGTACGCTACGCTACCCCCAGACACGTCACTGGATGATGAGGATGAATGGAGGAACGAAGGACCCCCCATTCATCCTCACTGGCTATTTCGGTGTCGGAGGTAATAATAACGTATCCCTCTGACGCCGAAAACACCCTGGGGGCCATCTTTATACGGGGATTGGTATATGGGGTATGTAGTGGTGTAGTGTCAAACTTTATTCAATGTAGTGTGGTGTAATGTAGTGTTTTTTACGTGTTTTTTTACAGTAAGTATAAAAAAAAAACCTACGCCAACAAAGGAGTTGCTGATAAATGCCGCACTTATGTGCGGCACTTATAAGCAGACCGTGGCAGTAGAATATAGAAAAAAAACACCCTACGCCAAAAAGGAGGAGTTGCTGATTAGCAGCGCACTTTCGTGCGATGCTGATCAACACTCAGCGGCGATAGGGTGCGGAAAATAGAAAAAAAAAAAATTTGAAAAAAAAAATAAAAAAAAAAATTTCTACATTTGAACATCCCTGTAGCTGCTGATAAGTGTATTACACATATCAGCCGCTAGAGGGCAGCAGAGCGCAAAATACGGAAAGAGCCGACGCTGGAGCCGAAAATAGCCGAGAGAAGCCGAACGTGACGTCACGGAAGAAGCCGAAGACCCGAACGAAGACGAGGATGCCGCGAACCCGGAAGACGCCGATCAGGAGCCCGGGACAGGTGAGTAATGTACAAATACCTGCTCTGGACCCCTCGGCTACCTAGCTGAGGGGTCCAGGGCAGGTATTTACTATATTGTGGGACTCTGATCGCCGTGCCACCGGCCCGATCGCCGTGAATGGCCGTCCGGTACCGGCCGGCCGTTCACGGCGATCGGGCCGGTGGCACGGCGATCAACATTACTTTTTACAGTAATGGCGGTCGGTGCCGTCCTCGGACAGCACCGACCGCCATTTTTTTCCGGGTCATCGGGTCGCCGATGACCCGGAAAGGTTCCGATCGCCGCTATTGGCTGATCTGAATTGATCAGCCTATAGCAGCGATCGTAAGCACGGGGGGTGTTAACCACCCCCCGTGCCGTGAAGCTAAGATGGCCTGCTATGATTTATAGCAGGCCATCTTCCCCGACCGCTGTGTGTGAACACGCAGCGATCGGGGAAACATCGGGCGTAAATTTACGCCCTGATGCGCCAAGTACCAGGGCGCGAGGGCGTAAGTTTACGCCCGATGTCGTTAAGGGGCTAATTAAAACAACAACAACAAAAACTAACCCCTTTTTTCCATCTGAATTTCAAAGTCTTGACCTTGGATATACAAATCAGCTTCATGTGTCTTCATGTCTTTATGCAATAAGCTGTATCCTCTTAATATAGTTGCTAAGTTAAGAATTATTTGCTCAGTTAATATAACACTGTATTGGTCTCTTGTGACAAGTAACGTACAGACATATTGAACGGTTCATAACAATTTTCATTATGCTTGTGAACATGACCCCACAGGATATACACTCAATCTATATGCACTGTAAACACTGCTTAGTTGTAAATGCTTATTTGACTTATTATTTCTTGTGTACCTCCTGTGTTTGTTATTTTGTAACATACAGTAACGTATTGAAAATGTGTCCAATATCGTTTAGTCAGTAGAACTCAGTCCACACAAATGAAACCTGGGTTATGGTATTACAAATTTATGCTGAATAAGTAATAAAATATATGAATTAAAGTGTACATGTCCCTATAAGTTTTAAAACCTAAATCAACAGTAGATGTGAAATAATGCAAGTTTGCAATTTACAGGTCAGACTTCATATGTATGGCCTTTTTTTTCCAACAGCACAAGACAAAAATCTGCCTTCAGGAGACTGGACCTGGATTTCTGGTAAGTATAGCTTTGTTTTACAGTAACAACAACAACAACAATAATAATAATAATAATAATAATAATAATAATAATAATAATAATAATAATAATAATAATAATATAAATGCTTATTGCAAATTTTAATAATATTTTTATTCAAATTTACTTCCTTTTTATTTTATACTAAGTTGATCACAATTGAATTCCCAGCATACATTCAACACAGTCTGTGACATTAATTATAACTGTTTTCTAGAATCTATAAAAACAAAGTCAATGTGTAGTATAGAAAGGGATTTATTGGACCCTACTCCATCATTTTTATATTACTAATTTAAAAGATATGGTCTGTACAATTCTATATAGCAGGGTGAAAAAAGTTAATTTAGCATATAGTATCTTATTAAAGCAGACGAATAATAAACTCACTGCATTAAGAGATTCAGATTACAGCCCACTCTACAGGCTAAATGGTTTCACCATTTATTATCTGTTTCACAGAAGAACAGAGAAGCCAAAGAAGAGCACAGAAGATTCATGTTCTCTTTTGTGATATACTTAAAGAAGACTTTTGCTCTTCTCTAAAGGAGCATAATTTGCAAGCTATGACTCACTTTTGGAAACCAGAGTATATTCTTGCCAAGTTTTTAGAATATCCTTAAGGACCCAGCAATTTTAAGCCTCAGACACACTTTTTTTATACAAATTCTGGATTTTATATTTGTGTTACTGTGGCTGAATGAGACTTTTTATTGTGGGATCATGTTGTATTTTCTACATTATATATACAATTTTAATGTTACCAATTTAATGTTGGGGATGCAAGCAAAGGCAATACATTCTGTTTACACCATACATGCTATGTTTCTGTAAAACCTCAATATGTATCAGTCTGTAACATAACTATTTTTTTATGTTAGTTTGTATATGCATCCATCAGAAAAAAACGAATTGTTCCTTCACAACTTAGGTATTATAGGGTAAATGTTTGGAATAAAGCTGAAGTGTGCCATCTAATGCTGGGTTTCTTTAATCTATGCCAACTTTGTCCTTTCATGAAGAGTGTTATATATGCAACTAAAAGTGGTTGGGCTGTAGATTGCTATTGGAGTCCAGGTTTTAGGTTGCCCAAGGCCACTGTGTGAGTCTGACTTACAGTTACACATCCTTTGTAATAGTTGTGATATTAAAATTAGATTTTTTTTTTTCCTAAAGGTGGAAGCCCTCCTTGATATTGGGCGATTTACTTGGTGCTGGCATTAGCTCGGTTACCAGAACTGGGTCATGGTAGTTCTTCGAAGATGGCTTAGAAAGTGTAACATTTGGAGACAGATACAGAAAGTTAAGGCAGGAGGCACATGTTATGGGTCAGGAACCAAAACACTGCAGAAACACCAGTACATGTTTCTCAATGTCAGTGAATCTAGGAACATTGCCCACTGGGAAATTAAATATGCAAAAATACTGCAGAGATACCATCATGTGTTTCTCAACGTCAGTGAGCTAGCCAGACCTTCTACCAGGCAGGAACAACCAAGCCAAGGGGGGTCTCCAGTCAAGGAAATCACCTTCCAACCAGTCACTGTCAAAAATGACAAGACTTGGGAAATACCAAAGCAAGATATCCATCCACAGACAGCTGTTAAAGGGGATCTGCTTCTCTTCAGTGTGGAGTAGCAAAGCAGCTAGTGGGAGCAAAGCCTAGTAAAGGCATTCAAGAGAATTAAGGTTGACCTCAGGGAAATCAATCAGGCTCAAGAGAAATGGAAAGATATACAGTGGTAGGGAAGAAGAGTCAGGAGAAGTAGGAAATAGTTATACACAGATATCAGGAATACAAAGCACTTTTGTTATGGATACAAGAGGAACACAAAGGTACTAGACACAGGATACTGGGCAGAGCAGCACAGTACAGGCCAGGCATTACAGGTAGTACAGGCCAAAGATAAGTACTGTAAAGGGGTAGAGGACAGATAAGGAGTTTTCATGTATAGTTACTGCTGCCTTATGTATTGTCAAGATCGGGAGACATGAACAGGACAAGAGAGTGGGCCCTGAGTCTGAACCCACCCACTGTCCCGACTTGCCTCAGTTGGCCCTAGGCGGCCATGGACAACCACGAAGGCATTCCCTACGCTGTATATGTGGAACACTCAACAGGACAGACAAACAAACACAATAAAGTATAGTGAATAAGCCAAGTCAGAACCAAACGGACAACGCGGTACAAAATCAGCAAAAAATCGGATAGTCAAAATAGTCAGGCAGGAGGTCAAAAAAACAAGTCAAGCAAACAGAGGGATTAGGAACGGGGATCACAGGAGTAGACAGGGAAGCTGGGACCAGGGAGTTAACCTAATAGCCAGCGCTGGGACTCTGCCTCAACTTTGTTATATGCTGACCAAGAGCCGGTGCGGATCCTCATTGGACCGGTGCTCTCATCATCCAGGTTTCAGAGAGGCAGAGGAAACTGTCAGTCAAAGAACACTGCTCAGCTGCAACAATCAAGGCCAGTAGTGAGCAGTGTAACCCTTGCACTGCCAGGAGGCTGAAAGAAATGCAGGTGTGTCAGACAAAAGGCAAAGACAGGCCCAGTTTACACCAGGCTTGGAACACATTCCTGACATGTATGCTGTCAGTTTTTAATTTTGCAGCTCCAAGGCAAGGTATTCATCTACTGGATACTAATAACATATTCAATTTTTTTTAGCAATGGATTTACTGCAGCAGTGATCAGGATTAGAGGACCTAAAGGGCTTAGTAAATACTGAATCAAGTACACTGCAGTACTCAGTATTAGAAAGCCTTCATCATGTTCTTCTGCATAAATTAACTTTCTTCTCTTTTCCTTCTGACCCTCCTCTTCTCTGTTGTGAAATGTCATGCTCATTATGGAAGAATAACCACTAGACTATACTTTTTCAAGTATGATTTGTGAAATTAGATAGTTGGGGGAAATCTTTAGATCATTTGCAAGCTAAAGCTGTAACCACTTTAACACGAGTGCTATAATCTTTGATTAAAGAAAATTATTTATTTGTTGGAACAAGTGGCTTCATTTACATGCTATACTGTTAATTTGGCAAATGAAACCATGCTCGAGATAACTCATACTCAAGTGCAATCAATTTTGACTATGAAATTACTAGTAATATTATTTTATTTCTATTCTATGCATTTTAACTTCCACATTATGTTTTAACCTTTTAACCACTAGACTTATTTTAACCTTTAAAAAAACAATTATTTTCCCATTGTTGCTTTTCAAGAGCCAACCTTTGATCTTCATCATCATCATCATCAATGTGTATGGCTATGTTCACACACCGTTTCTTTTTAGTAAAGAACGGACGCTGATTGCAATTGCCTCAGCGTCCGTTCTTTACTGCAGGGGCGGCATTGCATTAAAGTCAATGCAATGCCGCCCGCTGTGTTGTCACATTGTTATTCTAATGCCCGATCTTTAGAATGGGCATTAGAATAATGTGCCTGTACATTATTTCCGGACGCTGTTCACTGAACAGCAGCCGGAAACATCAGCTGTTCACACAATGCAATGTGCAGCGTGGCCGCACATTGCATTGGATGTGAACGGATAATTGATTTGGGGGCACAGCCGTCGGTGCCCCCAAATCAATTGTGAAAAATAACGTGCCTGCAGCCGATACTGAGGTTTTTTATGAAATTCTTTTTTTTGCAATTAATCATTAATAAAGTGGCCCTGTTGTGACTCTTATAATGGTTTTAGTTTTTTTTTTTAACCTACGGGGCTGTGTGGTGTGTTATTTTTTGCACTATGATCTCTAGTTTTTATAAATACCATATTTGTGTAGATCGGACATTTTGATTACTTTTTTTTTTAAACTGTAATTTTTTTAAATATTTTATCAGTTTATATAACATAAAGAAGATACAGTTACACAAAGGGTGAAGTAGAAGCAAGTAATCTACAGAATTGATTGTAGCACAGAAGAAAAAGAAAAAAAAAAGAGACATAACTAACGGTATAAGGATCAGCAACCAAATGACATTGGTCTAGTTGTCACCACTGAGCCGTGCAATATTAAGATGCAAGCAAATACAATCAATTAACATAGTATAAAGTCTGAAGTTGTGGGAAATACAGACAAATCACATGGTGACACAAGACGAACAACATTGGGAAAACAGGGGAGGGAAGATTATAAGGGGGGTCTGTAGAAAACCAGTCGGAAGTTTCGATCAAAGGTTGGATTGAGTTACATAGGAGTCCCAGGGGGCCCAAACTACATCAAAAAGGTCTGTTCTATTGTTCAGGGAAGCAGTAAGGTAGTCTAAGGATCTAAGTTCTTTTATCCGAGAGACCAACTCAGTGAAAGAGGGTGAGAAAGTACGTTTCCAACAGAGAGCTATTAGAGATTTAGCCGCTGTAAGAATGAGTAAGAAATTTTTTGTTGTTTTTTTTACCTAGAGTCTTAGGTGTTAGGTTGGGAAGGTATACCACCGCATCTGGCACTATGGTTTTCCCCAGAACGGAGGCAGACAATCTAGCGACTTCTTGCCAGTAACCTGTAATAAGGGGGCAGTCCCAAAATATGTGGAGATGAGAACCAGTTGCCCTTAAACATCGCCAATATAGTGACGAGACAGTACTGTTAAACTTATGAAGCAATTCAGGTGTATGGTTCCAGAATATGAGAACTTTATAATGAGTTTCTTTATAAGTAGTACAAATTCTTAATTTAGCTGCTCTGTCCCATATTATCTGCCAGCATTCTGGAGAAATAGTCTGACCCAATATAGTCTCCCATCTAGCCATATACTTCTGTCGAATAGGGGTATCCTCCAAGGGGGAGTTTAGTATGCTGTAAATTGAAGATATTAAACCCTTCATGGAGGTGCCTGCCCTGACGATCTGCTCAAAGTGAGAGGTTTTGGACACTGTAGTGGAGCCCAGAATAAAGACCATATAGTGCCGCAACTGCGATTTTTCGGACAACCTCTCATATGAAAGAAGAGATCTAGATATCGGGTCAACCATGTTAGCAAATTGGAAGAGTCCTTTGGCAGACCAGGCACGTGCCAGAGGGACTCATATCCGGGGGGAAAGCAGAAGAGTAAAGGTAGGAGATTAGTGGGGATGCTTTAGAGAAAAAGTTTAAATTTCCGGGTACAAGATGACCAAACGTATTTAGTGAATCCTATGGGTCCCAATAGAGGTGGAGACTGGGATCCCACCAAAGAAAGTAGTTGGGATGAGTAGGAGCGAGCCATAGCTTCTCTATCTGCGTCCATTTAGTATAAGCTGGGCAGGTAGACCAGATGGGGATGTGGGGGAGGTGGGTAGCCCAATAATAGTGTATTATATTCGGGGTTGCCAGCCCGCCTTGAGTCTTACTACTCATTATGACACTGGGATCCTATCCTGGAGCCCCAAATAAATTGAAATATAGCAAATTGGATGGATTTCAGCTCTCTCAGAGGAACTCTGACAGGGAGGGTCTCGAAGTAATAGAGCAATTTTGGCAGAATTGTCATTTTCACTGCCACCACCCATCCTAGAAGGGAGATATAGTGATTTTTCCATTTAGTTAGGAGGGTAATTGGCAGCATATAGAGTGTTGTAAGTTGGTGTCAAACATATGCCTAGATATTTAACTGCAACAGCATGGCCTCAGTTTTAGTGGTGTTAA